>NC_092157.1:23897781-23992781 GCF_045791955.1 Oncorhynchus clarkii lewisi
CTTTCTGTCCAAAAATGATGCAGAAAAATTAATCCATGCTTTTGTCACTTCTAGGTTAGACTACTGCAATGCTCTACTTTCCGGCTACCCGGATAAAGCACTAAATAAACTTCAGTTAGTGCTAAATACGGCTGCTAGAATCCTGACTAGAACCAAAAAATTTGATCATATTACTCCAGTGCTAGCCTCTCTACACTGGCTTCCTGTCAAAGCAAGGGCTGATTTCAAGGTTTTACTGCTAACCTACAAAGCATTACATGGGCTTGCTCCTACCTATCTCTCTGATTTGGTCCTGCCGTACATACCTACACGTACGCTACGGTCAAAAGACGCAGGCCTCCTAATTGTCCCTAGAATTTCTAAGCAAACAGCTGGAGACAGGGCTTTCTCCTATAGAGCTCCATTTTTATGGAACGGTCTGCCTACCCATGTCAGAGACGCAAACTCGGTCTCAACCTTTAAGTCTCTACTGAAGACTCATCTCTTCAGTGGGTCATATGATTGAGTGTAGTCTGGCCCAGGAGTGGGAGGGTGAACGGAAAGGCTCTGGAGCAACGAACCGCCCTTGCTGTCTCTGCCTGGCCGGTTCCCCTCTTTCCACTGGGATTCTCTGCCTCTAACCCTATTACAGGGGCTGAGTCACTGGCTTACTGGGGCTCTCTCATGCCGTCCCTGGAGGGGGTGTGCCACCTGAGTGGGTTGAGTCACTGATGTGGTCATCCTGTCTGGGTTGCCCCCCCCCCCCCCCCCTTGGGTTGTGCCGTGGCGGAGGTCTTTGTGGGCTATACTCAGCCTTGTCTCAGGATGGTAAGTTGGTGGTTGAAGATATCCCTCTAGTGGTGTGGGGGCTGTGCTTTGGCAAAGTGGGTGGGGTTATATTCTTCCTGTTTGGCCCTGTCCGGGGGTGTCCTCGGAATGGGCCACAGTGTCTCCTGACCCCTCCTGTCTCAGCCTCCAGTATTTATGCTGCAGTAGTAGTTTATGTGTCGGGGGGCTAGGGTCAGTTTGTTATATCTGGAGTACTTCTCCTGTCCTATTCGGTGTCCTGTGTGAATCTAGGTGTGCGTTCTCTAATTCTTTCCTTCTCTCTTTCTCTCTCTCGGAGGACCTGAGCCCTAGGACCATGCCCCAGGACTACCTGACATGATGACTCCTTGCTGTCCCCAGTCCACCTGGCTGTGCTGCTGCTCCAGTTTCAACTGTTCTGCCTTAATATTATTCGACCATGCTGGTCATTTATGAACATTTGAACATCTTGGCCATGTTCTGTTATAATCTCCACCCGGCACAGCCAGAAGAAGACTGGCCATCCCACATATGCTCTCTCTAATTCTCTCTTTCTTTCTCTCTCTCGGAGGACCTGAGCCCTAGGACCATGCCCCAGGAATACCTGACATGATGACTCCTTGCTGTCCCCAGTCCACCTGACTGTGCTGCTGCTCCAGTTTCAACTGTTCTGCCTTATTATTATTCGACCATGCTGGTCATTTATGAACATTTGAACATCTTGGCCATGTTCTGTTATAATCTCCACCCGGCACAGCCAGAAGAGGACTGGCCACCCCACATAGCCTGGTTCCTCTCTAGGTTTCTTCCTAGGTGTTGGCCTTTCTAGGGAGTTTTTCCTAGCCACCGTGCTTCTACACCTGCATTGCTTGCTGTTTGGGGTTTTAGGCTGGGTTTCTGTACAGCACTTTGAGATATCAGCTGATGTACGAAGGGCTATGTAAATAAATTTGATTTGATTTGATTTGACTAGTCTGCAGCTAGAAATGATGTAAACCTGGGATGCGAATACTGACAACCGCCTAAACATCTACTCTAAGAACAATGGACGCCTGACGTATCCATTACAACAGACACTATCGGGAACCGCAGATAGCGCTACCTCCATAAGTAACCAGAGACTCTCTGATGAACTGACTCTCCAGCAGACGAACCAACGATTTAAACAAAGACAACAACGACATATGGGCGTAAATATATTGGTTGCAATTATTTCTCAATGAGCGAGCGTTCATGCGCAAAGGATTAGCATTTCAATTAATATAATTATGAATATAATTATCCACTGTGTAGTGAAGCCATTTTGTCTTTCCCGCTCCTTTATCGGTACACACCCCCTTTCCTTTGTCCACCAAGCCGTCATATCGGTTTAGCCCACTAGGAAATCTTCCCTATCATTGTTAGTAACCAATAGCTACTGTTTGTTTGGTATGCATTTCTGTGATTATTTAGTTAGTTAGTAAATAAACGATTAAGCCAATCGATGTATGGATGGGTTTGTGCAGATAACCAAGAATTCTAAGATGTTTGAAGTGAGACTGACGTAAGGTAAAGAATAATTAATTAATAGAAGACTAATTGATCAGATATTCAAGTATCTGAAGAGTTACCTTCGGAAAATGATAACTTTGTAATCTGAAGATTTTCCTTGGTGCCCCGACTTCCTAGTTAGTTACATTTACATGATTAGTTTAATCACGTAATAATAATTACAGAGAATTGATTTGATAAAATAACAGTCTTCACCTTTAATGATACTAAAGACACGACAATAGGATGGATGTATAGTTGTATAGTCCATATGATCCTATACATTATTACTGCATTTTTGTGTTGCAGTCAGACATGCATGTGATGTACACTACCGGTCCAAAGTTTTAGAACACCTACTTATTCAAGGGTTTTTCTTTATTTTTTACTATTTTCTACATTGTAGAATAATAATGAAGACATACAAATTATGAAGTAACACATATGGAAAAGTGCTAAACAAATCAACGTATTTGAGATTTTTCAAATAGCCACTCTTTGCCTTGATGACAGCTTTGCACACTCTTGGCATTCTCTCAACCAGCTTCACCTGGAATGCTTTTCCAATAGTCTTGAAGTAGTTCCCAAATGCTGAGCACCAGTTGGCTGCTTTTCCTTCATTCTGAGGTTTGACTCATCCCAAACAATCTCAATTTGGTTGAGGTCGGGGGATTGTGGAGGCCAGGTCATCTGATGCAGCACTCCATCACTCTCCTTCTTGGTATAATAGCCCTTACACAGCCTGGAGGTGTGTTGGGTCATTGTCCTGTTGAAAAACAAATATTGGCCCTCTAAGCCCAAACCAGACAGAATGCTGTGGTAGCCATGCTGATTAAGTGTGCTTTGAATGCTAAATAAATCACAGACAGTGTCACCCGCAAAGCACCCACACACTATAACACCTCCTCCTCCATGCTTTACGGTGGGAAATACACAATGCGGAGATCATCCGTTCACCCACACCGGGTCACACAAAGACACAGTGGTTGGAACCAAAAATCTCCAATTTGGACTGTAGACAAAAGGACACATTTCTACCGGTCTAATGTCCATTGTTCGTGTTTCTTGGCCCAAGCAAGTCTGTTCTTCTTATTGGTGTCCTTTAGTAGTGGTCTCTTTGCAAAAATTTGACCATAAAGGC
The DNA here is from genome assembly GCF_045791955.1 of Oncorhynchus clarkii lewisi. Classification (NCBI taxonomy): domain Eukaryota; kingdom Metazoa; phylum Chordata; class Actinopteri; order Salmoniformes; family Salmonidae; genus Oncorhynchus; species Oncorhynchus clarkii. The sequence goes on from NC_092157.1 coordinate 23,901,239, forward strand.
CTGATTCACACAGTCTCCTCTGAACAATTGATGTTGAGATGTGTCTGTTACTTGAACTGTAATTTCTGAGGCGGGTAACTTGAATGAACGTGTCCTCTGCAGCAGAGGTAACTCTGGGTCTTCCAATCCTGTGGCGGTCCTCATGAGAGACAGTTTCATCATAGCACTTGATGGTTTTTGCGACTGCACTTGAAGAAACTTTCAGTTCTTGAAATGTTTCGCAATGACTGACTTCTCTTTGGTTATTTGATCTGTTCTTGCCATAATATGGACTTGGTCTTTTACCAAATAGGGATGCCTTCTGTATACCCCCCTTACCTTGTCACAACACAACTAATTGGCTCAAACGCATTAAGAAGGAAATAAATTCCTCAATTATCAAGGCAAAGGGTGGCTATTTGAAAAATCTCAAATATAAAATAGATTTTGATTTGTTTAACACTTTTTTGGTTACTGCATGATTCCATATGTATTATTTCATAGTTTTGATGTCTTCACTATTATTCTACAATGCAGAAAATAGTTCAAACAAAGAAAAACCCTTAAATAAGTAGATGTTCTAAAACTTTCGATCGGTACATACAAAGGAATGTGTGACAGCCAATGTCATTCACTGACACTCGAGACGGATTGTGCCTCTGCAATAAGCTGAAATCCCTCATAGGGCAGCCAGAGGTCAGAGTTGTGATCAGGGGTCATCCTTAATGCAGCTTTCCCTCATCCGTTAATATCCCTTAAAGAGGGACTGCCTTTAACAAGCAATGGATCCCTTTGAAAACGGCCTATGTGGCATCGATATGAGTCATAAACAGTTATTCTAGTGTTAAACTTGACTACAATGTGTAAATAGGATAATTCTGGTCATAAAGTCAGTCTCGTCTAAAACGGAGTTGTGAACAGCTGTGTGTCACAACAGGTAAATTAAGGTTGGGTGTTGATTTGATGATGCCCATTTGCCCACTAACATGGGGTTAACAGCTGCAGTGACTGCTCTAAATCCAATAGCACAGTGAGACAGACCTGCCCAGCAGCCTGACTGTGTTTTGTAACTTGAGAAATAACTGTACCAAACACCTAGGATAGATGTAAAATGAAGCAACTTAAACATCCTCGTCATTACTGACTTCTTGTGTTATCCTAGATTCATTCTGGGGATTTTGATACATTGAAATAGGTCAGTAAACACACCTCCAAGACTGAAATATTGTTTTTCTAATGAGCAACAGTGTTCAGTGGCTCTGTAGCCCTTTCCTGCAGTCAATGACCAAAAGCGCCCTCTTTGGCCTCATGTTATTCATATGTATCATAATTTCATAGTTAATAAAGATTATGTGTGTATATATATATATTTTTTTTTAAATCCTGTGTTTCTATCTCAAACATTTTTGTTATATTTCAGTGTTCTGTGATGTATATAAAGTGTAATGTTGGGATGCATATTCAATATGGAAAACATTTAGTTTCTATATCTGACATGGTACAGGTGTCTTTTTTCTTTAAGCCAAAAACCATTTGTGTGAGGTATATACTTTTGTTTCATAGTAGATTTGTTTAAGACCACCAAGAATCACCCTGTGTGACCATGATTTTGCCCACTGCAGTAAAATGTTAACATTGAAAACAACCGACACAAAACAAAACAAGCTCTCATCCCTCCAAGAATCCTCACCCCTTTTTCTCCCCACTTTGTCCCAGACTGTTAATGACCAAAGCATATTGCTTTGCGTGGGGAGTGGGGATGACTCTCACTCAAGCCTGACTACAGTAGCAGGGAATCAAAGTTGTGCCAAGCTCTCTGAGCTCTTTCCCTTCCAAGACGTTTGCCCACCCAAGCTCAACAAATCATGATACATCCACAACCAATCCACTGCTCTAGGTTGTCACGACTGCCATCCGCACGCCAGGATGCAGCATTCAGTATGCTTTCTTCATTCAGCTCAGACACATTTCCATCTTCTTCTTCTTCTTCTTCTTCTTCTTCGTCGTCTTCTTCTTCTTCTTCTTCTACTTCTACTTCACTTCAGACCTGAAATCTGGGGCTCTTCAGTGCAACACTTATACATCACAATAACACTAGCACATCATATTAAAGGGAAATGAAAAGCTGCAGGTGCTGCTGCTCGGCTACCTCTGCACTCTTGGCTCTGCCTTCTACTGAATGTGTCTTTTCAGTCTTTATTCATGGCTTTGTAACTCAGCCAAATGCTGAGTTTTAATGCACTAGTCAAAGGCCTGGCCTAATCAAAGGAGTGTGCAAAGCAGAGAGGGGTGTGGTTACTGCAGGGTAAGTGGCTGTGGGCCTAGCTTGTTCTTACAAGCCTGGTAACGATTATTAAACAACGCTTTTAAATCTATTGTAATTATACTGTAATGAGACAAACTGTAATCTAGTTGTAAAGGAATGTTGCATTACCTCCTGTGCTTAGTGAAATGTAACACAGACCCTTTTCTTTGATTAATTACACTATCTGCTGCTACTGTACTTTGGCTGTATTTAAAGCATTGTAGGATTTATTTAGTACCATGCCTGCTGAATATAGATATTTAATCATGATATAGGACACTTCATATAGTATATATGTTCAGTTATATGTAGTGTGTAGTTAGCCTGGTTCCAGATCTGTCTGTGCTGTTTTGCCAACTCCTGTGGTAATTGTCAGGCCAAGCACAAACAGATCTGGGACCAGGCTAGTGTATCGTGTAATAGTAAATCAAATGTGTGAACAGTTTATTGAGTTTGAACCTGTATCTTTCTGTCAGAGTGGTGTTGTGGCTCTCAGTCTATCAGACCACAGGGTTAATTTAGCAGAAAGAGAGCTGATATTTTCTTCATCACTGACACGGTCGATCTGATGGTATGCCAGTCTGTTCAGAGCTAGAGGCTGCATTACAAATGGCGTCCTATCCCCTGTATAGTGCACTACTTTTGACAAGGGCTCTGGTTAAAAGTAGTGCACTATAAAGGGAATAGGGTACCACTGGGACATACCCATAGGAGGATGCTGACGCCACAAGGTTTGTTATGATCTTAATCCTTCACTGGTCCTAAATTCTGACAAAAATGAGATTTGAGTCTGCTGAACCATATGCCCAGCTGGTCCAATACTCGTAATAACAAATCAAAAGTCAAAACACAAATAGAGTACAAATCAGGGATTACAGCACAATATAAAACATATTTTAACTTCATGGAGGTCAGGCCTAATCCATTTTGACTTAATATCTCTTTATTTTACACACTTCCATACTAGTTGTTTGGAGATTTGATGTTAAATGTAAATCCCCTGCTGCATCAGAGTGCTGGTTGTTTTTCTACGGCACAGGGATAAGACGGTGGGAGTGGCACGATCAGGGTGCAGTTATTGGTAAACATTCAGTCTCCCTTGAGTATCCCACTTGTGAGTAACTGCGGTTGATGCCATTCCATTTGCTATGTTACAGCCATTATTGTGATCCATCCTCCCCTCAGCAGCCTCCTGTGACACACACACTGTACTTCCTCTATTCTCTCCTGGACAAGGTCCCTACTCCAACGGGGGCAAGAGAAGAAGAGACAGGGAGAAGGAGCTGAGGAGGAGAGGGTAATGATGAAAGAGAGGAGAGTGTGTGGGAGACATATCACTTTCCTCCAACTCAGCCGGCTATATACGCAGGCCCACCCACCCACACACATAGGCCACAATTAACAAAGGTCATCAAGCATCACGTCTCTAAGGGACTGATGGTTATGTAACAGCCCTATGGTTATTCTGCCTCATAATTCAACCCACTGTACAGACAACGTCCCAAATGCCACACTGTTCCCAATATACTGTCCTGCACCACTTTTGACCAAAGCCCTATGAGCCCCCCTATACGCGTAAAAAATATCCTGCGTTAAAAACAATCCAATTTGGGTTATTTGGTAACAACCCACATTTTAGTTTTATTGTGAAACAAACAAGAAATAAGACAAAAAAAATGAAAACTTGTGTAACGAACCTCGTCGTCCTCTTCTGAGGAGGAGAAGCGAGAAGGATCGGAGGACCAAAACGCAGCGTGGTAAGTGTCCATAATGTTTATTTTAAAACATAAACGGAACACTACGAAATACAAAACAATAAATGTGAAATGAACAAAACAGTCCCGTGTGGCGACAAACACTGACACGGAAGACAAACACCCACAAACCAAAAGTGAAACCCAGGCTACCTAAGTATGATTCTCAATCAGGGACAACAATTGACAGCTGCCTCTGATTGAGAACCATACTAGGCCGAACTAAAAAACCAACATAGAAAAACAAACAGACTGCCCACCCCAACTCACTCCCTGACCATACTAAAACAAAGACAAAAACAAAGGAACTAAGGTCAGACAGAACGTGACAACTTGAGTGTGCATAACTATTCACCCCCCCAAAGTCAATACTTTGTAGAGCCACCTTTTACAGCAATTACAGCTGAAAGTCTCTTGGGGTGTGTCTCTATAAGCTTGGCACATCTAACCACTGGGATTTTTGCCCATTCTTCAAGGCAAAACTGCTCCAGCTCCTTCAAGTTGGATAGGTTCCGCTGGTGTACAGTAATCTTTAAGTCATACCACAGATTCTCAATTGGATTGAGGTCTGGGCTTTGACTGGGCCATTCCAAGACATTTAAATGTCTCCCCTTAAACCACTCAAGTGTTGCTTTTTCAGTATGCTTAGGGTCATTGTTCTGCTGGAAGGTGAACCTCAGACCCAGTCTCAAATCTCTGCAAGACTGAAACTTGTTTCCCTCAAGAGTTTCCCTGTATTTAGCGCCATCCATCATTCCTTCAATTCTGATCAGTTTCCAAGTCCCTACCGATGAAAAACATCCCCACAGCATGATGCTGCCACCACCATGCTTCACTGTGAGGATGGTGTTCTCGGGGTGATGAGAGGTGTTGGATTTGCACCAGGCATAGTGTTTTCCTTGATGGCCAAAAAGCAACATTTTAGTATCATCTGACCAGAGTACCTTCTTCCATATGTTTGGGGAACACCAAACGCGTTTGCTTATTTTTTCCTGGACACTCTTCCGTAAAGCCCAGCTCTGTGGAGTGTACGACTTAAAGTGGTCCTATGGACAGATACTCCAATCCCCACTGTGGAGCTTTGTAGCTCCTTCAAGCTTATCTTTGTTCTCTTTGTTGCCTCTCTGATTAATGCCCTCCTTGCCTGGTCCGTGAATTTTGGTGGGCGGCCCTCTTTTGGCAGGTTTGTTGAGGTGCCATATTCTTTACATTTTTAATAATGGATATAGTGGCGCTCTGTGGGATGTTCAAAGTTTCTGATATTTTTTATAACCCAACCTTGATCTGTGCTTCTCCACAACTTTGTCTCTGACCTGTTTGGAGAGCTCCTTGGCCTTCATGGTGTCGCTTGCTTGGTGGTGCCCCTTGCTTAGTGCTGTTGCAGACTCTGGGGCCTTTCAGAACAGGTGTATGTATATATACTGAGATCATGTGACAGATCATGTGACACTTGGATTGCACACAGGTGGACTTTATTTAACTACCTATGTGACTTCTGAAGGTAATTGGTTGCACCAGATCTTATTTAGGGGCTTAATAGCAAAGGGGGTGAATACATATGCACCCACCACTTTTCTGTTTTAAAAAAAATATATACATATTTTTAAGGGTTTTTTTTTCATTTTACTTCAACAATTTGAACTATTTTGTGTATGTCCATTACATGAAATCCCAATCCAAATCCATTTAAATTACAGGTTGTAATACAACAACATAGTAAAAACACCAAGGCGGTGAATACTTTTGCAAGGCACTGTAAAATGGGTTTTATTCACTCCCATGCTGACTTGACCCAGCAACTGAATGTTTTTTCATGTAATCCATAGATTATTTTCAGGAGGCCTGGCTTATTAGGGGTGTGGCTTTCAGCTACTTATTTTTGGCCCCCATTAGAGTAAATGTTATTCTTGTTCATCCTGTTAAGTTTGTACACTTCAAATGTACATGTTCCTTGAATATTTATGCATATTACATATTCTAATATAATAAATAGTAACATTGCTGATTGCTTATTGTAACAGTAGTAACTATCCTAACGTTGGTATATGCATAGGTTATTGAGGAACTCATTCACTTTATAAGTCAAACTAAAGCTACAAAAGTGTCGGTGTTCAACCTTAACATGTAACAACAATACAACAGAAGAGATGAACCAGGAATAACATTTACTCTGATGGGTGGACAAAAATAACTATCTGAAAGCCACACCCCTACTAAGACACGCCTCCAGCCTTCTGACCCAGCATCAATAACCCAGCATTAACAACCAAAATCGTTGTGTACTTTTAAAGAAAATAACCCAACTAAGCGACCAATTCCATACAACCAATCAGTTTTTAGTGTATAGGTTGCCATTTGGGACGCACAAGACTGTAGATAGTTCTCAGTAGCATTTGGTACTGGACAGTATCTATACTGTCAGCCTTCAGTTGCCTATGAGAACTGATATAAGAGGTAAAGAGGTCTGAGGTATTTTGAATTTGACATTCTGTGAATTAATCTGGGTTGAGGAGGATCAGAGTGGGCATTGAGCAGGACATAGTTCCATGTCTGTATCATGTGTCCCTATTGGGTTGTTGTGCTTAGAAGTTGCAGTATCAAGCTTTCCCAGAGGGATAAAGATGTGCCCAAAAGGGCTTTGGTCAAAGTAGGGCACTACATAGAGAATAGGGTGCCATTTGGGACACACCCCTAGACTTTAAATCCCTTTAGTCACACCATTAGTCTTTTGACGATATCACACTCTCTCACTTCACTAAAAGTCAGAAGATTGCAAACTAAGACAATAACAATAAATATATCCTATGAATAATACATGTATTTTATAGCTTTCTTCATCTTTTAAAAGTGTGAGTACTTGTGTTTGAATCCTATAACATACTGAGGCATATAAAGTGCTCTGCGAACAAAGACAAAGACCAAGAGATGTACTACAGACGATAAACATGACAGACACAGAGAACAGACCAAGCAGATTAGCATTTCAAAGGGGATTTATATCAATGTGTTTGGGAGTCTTCTGCATGCCCATCAACAAGACGGGTCTACATTCCAAAGGGCACCCTATTCCCTATTTAGTGCACTACTTTTGCCCAAGGCATAGGGCTCTGGTCAAAAGTAGTGCACTATATAGGGCATAGAGTGTTATTTGTGACACCGAGGGATAACAAAACAATACGGCTGCTGTGTAGAATGCCTGATCACGTCTTAGAACGTTACTTCACTGAAGCATAACAATGCGATAAAACAAACAAACGATGGCGAAGCTATCAGGCTATATTTCAAGAAATCCCGTAATATGGGCTACCTTTGAATAATACATTTAAAAAAAAATAAGTCCCCAAGTCGCATTTCAATAGCTTTTCAAAATAGTCTGTTTTTAATTGGCCTGTTTAAGCTTCCAACAACAACATGTCATTATCCTGACGTCAAAAGTGGATTAGTGCCCACTAATGTTATCAATACTACAGGTATGTAAATGATTTAGATGCTAGTTACCCCTCTATCCTTCTCAGCATAGGATGATGTCTTAAGTTGTTTTCATATTCTCCCCTGAAATGAATCATACTTCCACTTCCACTCAAACCCACTAGAACTGACCTGGATGATGATGTTCAAGTAGTGAGACATCATTTTGCTTTGGTCAATTGTAGTTCACTAGGTAGTGAATAGGGTGCCAGTTGGGAAGTAGCGGTGATGCAACTCTTTCCTATAGGTCGATGATCACTGTGCTCATAATGTCATGATGTAGTCGACTTCTCCACCAAAGCCTTGGTCAGTTGACCTTCAGGCCAGCGATGAGTCATTCGTACCCACAATTCCAGTCAGTCTAACCTAGATATGGGTAGAGGGGAAGGCAGTGTGAGTCACAGACTGATTCTAGCTTAGATGTAAGAAATATCAGATTTCAACAACGCATTAGAGTGTGTGTGTGTGTGTGTGTGTGTGTGTGTGTGTGTGTGTGTGTGTGTGTGTGTGTGTGTGTGTGTGTGTGTGTGTGTGTGTGTGTGTGTGTGTGAAACCTCCACATTAATGTGGCTCATTACGGTAAGTGAAAGCCAGCGAGGGCCTGTGCACTGATCCATGACTCGCCCCTATCTTCATCTCCATGGCTACAATAACAGAGCTGGTATTTGGGTGGGAATCGATGCTAGAAAGGTCAGGCTCGTGCTAGCCCTACTTAATATGTGGCGGAAGGCTAACCTTTTCTTCCCGCCTCTTTCCTTCAGTCCGTCAGTGAGCAAATGGTAATTCTCATTTGGGGCAAATAGACCTGTAACCTTTCAAGAAAAGGTGTATTTTTTTTGAGTCCACTCTGGTGGTAGTATTTTCCTTGAATGAAATATTTGAAAAATGTCAATGTCTGAAGGGTTTCAGACATGAAGGGGTGATTTTAGACATGTAGCTAGTGTTAGGGTCCGGATTTGGGTTAAGGCTAGGGTTAGGATTGAACCAGGATGTGGACATGAAGCTAGGGTTAGGGTTAGGGTTAGGGTTAGGGTTAGGGTTAGGGTTGAGGGTTCGGATTGAACCAGGATATGAACATGAAGCTCAAGTTAGGGTTAGGGTTAGCGTTAGGGTTAGGGTTAGGGTTAGGGTTAGGGATCCATGCAATACTGAATGATTTCACTTACTACATCATATATATGTTCTGGACTATAACATGCTCGTTCCGATCCTGCATATTCTGATGTTTCTGATGTTTGTTATTTGTTTATTACTATTGTACTGTTAGAAATGTACTGTACTGCTGGAACACAAGCTTCACGCTGCACCTGCTTTAACATCTGCTAATCTGGGTACTCGACAAATCAACTTTGATTTGTTTTGATTTATATGAGCACTTCAGATCCGTCCATGGTAACTTTCCAAGAATATTCCCTGAAGCCTCAACTAACATATTCCCAGTTAACTTATAGCATCATAACTTCTCTGTTAGTTATGCATCACTTCTCACTCAGTCTCTCCAGTGCTCTCTCTCTCTTTCCTTTCATTCTTCCCTCCCTATCTCCCTCTCTCATCTCACTTTATGGAAACTCATTCTGCCCTTCTATTCATCCTCCCATTGTTCTTGTCTCTTCCTATTACGTCCTCTCTGATCTCTCACTCCACTCTCCTTTTCCCAGCATGCCTCACCTCCTCCCATTGATTCGTCATTTACTCACTTCACCGACCCACACATGGAACATGATCTAACCAGGTAATTACATCATGTAATATGATCTTGTTAGATTAATGACATCATCATATGGGGACAAATATGCCTTGGAGTGTTTGAGTGGACATGAGGACCAATGTATCCTTTGAAAGTACATGTACTCAAGTCCCACCACTGGCATTGACCATAACCTCAACCTCAACCTATACCACTGAGCCGCGCCCATCAACCCTCTGAAAGGTCTGTTGGTAAATTAGATCCTTCTAAAGTCTCCTTTTTCTTTCTTTCTTTCTTTCTTTCTTTCTTTCTTTCTTTCTTTCTTTCTTTCTGACCTCTTTTTCTCCCCAACTTCGTGATATTCAATTGACAGTTACAGTCTTGTCCCATTGCTGCATTTTTTTGTTTGCAACCAAAAAAACATATTCATTCTGGATAGAAATGTTACATGACAACATAAACATATTAACATTGATTTAGAACCAAGTGCATAATGCACACATCTTTGTGTCGTCCTACAAGATTAGATCTGCTTATGAACATTTTGTTTTTTTTACTTTGGATAAGAAAAGAGTCCGGACGGTTGTGAATTTGAGTGGACAGATGTATAGCCTACAAATCATAGCCACAGTCTCTCTCTTGCCTCGCCTGAGTTGCATCACAGCTTTATTTCAGGATTTGACCTCCTTTGATGACAGCCAGCCACATGGTCCTGTTAAATATGTATGCATTTATAAGAGAGTAAACATGTAAAGTTATTTCCCCATCTTAAAATACTCGGGATAGGCAAAGATTGAGAGTCATGCGTTTCCCCCGAAACACGATCCTGCTAAGCTGTACTGCTTCTTGACGCACTGCTTGCTTAACCCGGAAGCCAGCTGCACCAATGTGTCAGAGGAAACACCATACTACTGGGGACTGTGTCAGCGCGCAATCAAACCCCTCCCCTGACCCAGACGACGTGGCCGGCCTGGACACAGCCCGGGATCGAACCCGGTTCCGTAGTGCCGCCTGAAGGCTCTTTTCTGATGAATTGTGATTATGTCAGGAAGCATGACACCATTGGCTCCAAGTCAATACAGGGGACTTTCCTATGCTCCGATGTACTTTGACTCCTCTTCACAAATATTCTGTACATGTCTAACATACAGAAACATGTATGACATCAGCATGTTGACTTCCCACCACACGGAAACAGTGAAAGCCATGTGTGGCTTAGGGCCTGTGGCTTAGGGCCTGATTCCGAGTATTTTAAGATGGGGAAATAACTTTACATGTTTACTCTCTTATAAATGCATACATATTTAACAGGACCATGTGGCTGGCTGTCATCAAAGGAGGTCAAATCCTGAAATAAAGCTGTGATGCAACTCAGGCGAGGCAAGAGAGAGACTATGGCTATGATCTGTAGGCTATACATCTGTCCACTCAAATTCACAACCCTCCGGACTCTTTTCTTATCCACAGTAAAACATTTTTAAAAAATTCATAAGCAGATCTAATCTTGTAGGACGACACAAAGCTGTGTGCATTATGCACTTGGTTCTAAATCAATGTTAATATGTTTATGTTGTCATGTAACATTTCTATCCAGAATGAAGATGTTTTTTTGGTTGCAAACAGACTCAATTGCTCACTTACTCACACATGGGGTACACAGGGGCACACACATGCACTTGACGCAGGCCACACACACACACACACACACACACACACACACACACACACACACACACACACACACACACACACACACACACACACACACACACACACACACACACACACACTTCTTCCATTATCCTCTTTGAGCAATCTCCCAGGTCCATTCCTTTGTGAACAATTTGCAGCTCCAATCACCGCTCACTTCACACACTCTGAATACATCCCAAATTGCCCACTATTGTGCACTACTTCTGACCAGGGCCCATGGGGCTCTTGTCAAAAGTATTGCACTACATACAGAATAGGGGTCCATTTGGGACACGCAATCTGTTCAGCTCGCTGCACCCTGGGCCAATGAGAAGTGATCTGAAATGAAAATGGAATCACGGCTGCTCTGCTGTGGAGGTAACAATGCCAGACCGGGGCTGTTTATTCCCAAACGTGTGTGTGTGAGCGTGAGTGTGGGTGCGTTTGTGTGTGTGTGTCATTTCCCAAATTTGAAGTGAGAGTATGTGACGGGGTAATCTATTGGTTACCGTGTGTCTCTCCCCCAGCATGTTCTTTAGGGGTCAGCTCCATTTTGGCTCCATTTCAGCGTCAGTCACTCATTTAATTGTGTTGACAGCCCTTAGAGAGCCCTTACACAATGGAGGTTTCTCACAGATTGTTTATGTCACAATCATACCTCAGTCTGCTCAATTTCGGGGGGGGGGGGGTTGTATGTGAAAATATATTGTCTTGAATTGTGTTGAACATGCATTTAAACACACACACACACACACACACACACACACACACACAGAAGCGCATGCCCCTCCACCCCTGACCCACCCTGGTTTATACCCCTCCTCTGTCTATCCATCACCTCTCGTGCCCATGCAATGTGATGGCTGACTGGATGGCTGGGACAGAGCCATGTGCCTGATATTCCTAATGCACCCTATGCTTGACGCAGAGGTTATAAATTAGGTTCAAATACAAAGCAGCCTGCCCGTGCCAACCTCATCTGCAAAGTGAGTGTGCTGCTTGAGTGGAGAGAAGAGAAGAGCAGCGCTGGTCTCTTATCCTTCATGCTGCACGTGTCTGAGGCACAGGGCCTGAGGCACTGGACCTGAGGCACACAGGAACAGAGGCACAGGAACTGAGGCACAAGCTGGACCATACAGAGAGCAAGAGGTCTGAGGTGGCCAAGGCTTTGACAGAGTCATGTATGCACTGTATTTATTTAATTTGTATTTTACCTTTATTTAACCAGGCAAGTCAGTTAAGAACAAATTCTTATTTTCAATGACGGCCTAGGAACAGTGGGTTAACTGCCTTGTTCAGGGGCAGAACGACAGATTTTTACCTTGTCAGCTCGGGGATTCGATCTTGCAACTTTTTGGTTACTAGTCCAACGCTCTAACCACTAGGCTACCTGTTGCCCGTGTATACGGTATTTACTCGATAAATCATTACGAAGATAACGTCAGTGTTACCCAAAGTTCTATCCATCAGGTAAAGTAATAAAATAAACTATTGTTAGGCTAGTTGACTTTTATGTCGTTTAGGGTAGACTATGGTTAGGGTAATTCAATTGTTATGCTAATTAGTATAGTTAGCTAACCCTAATCTACCCTAAACCTAACGCTGTAATCTATGCTGAACCCTAACACATATGTAGAAAAGTTCTCTCATTTTAAAGCTTCAAATAATTCATGGAGAGCAGGTCTGAGCAAGACAAGTTCTATATTCATATTCGTATTAATTTGAATTTTTACGAGTAATAAAATATGTTGCATTCCAATATTATGGCGAAGCAAAGATAAGGACCTCAATTTACTCTGAGATAACATTTTCTCTGGAAAGGCTCTTTTAAAAGCCCTTTAACATTAGATAATTGAATATGAGATATGTTAGAAGGAAAACAGTCCCGTTATATTTTAACACTAATTTCATTTTCATGCCCTTTGCTCCATTAAAGGATATTGAAAATTATTACATTATAGAGCAAATGAAAACTTTATTTCCCTCCGAACAACTACTTATTATCCAAAAAATGTCTTCACTAAAGGCTAAATTGATGCCTGCTGTCGTCACTTAGTTTTGTCGGACCATATTTGGCCATCACGTTATGGATACAGTTCTCCCTTGTTGAAATATCCCTGTCAGAGTAGTCTGTACCAACGCCCTGTGAATCTTGACATATTTATCCATGACAGCGGATACTAGACTGACCGATCCGTTCCCACTATTAAAACGAAGTACAACTTATAAAAGCTGTATATAGCATACATAAAGCTTTTTTTGGTATGCTATTTAAAGCCTTTATAAATTGCACAGGCAGGTCTCTGCCTTAGGGTTCACATTAGGGTTTTGCCTCAGAAGATGACAGGGCAAAAAGCAGACGTTAAGACAAAGTCGAACGGTAAAGTAACCCTGTCTCAACACAACTCCACCACTCGACACACTGGCTGCAGCTGAACACTTAAGATAATGAATCGCTGGAGGAGGAGAACAGAGATCTTTACAACGCCCTCTATAAGAGAGCACTCTCTCGTCCTCTGGTCCCAAGAGGAAAAAAAACCTGGGACAGAGGCTGGTTGGTCAACTCACTCAAGGACAATGATTGGTTGGCCAACTCACTCAAGGACAATGATTGGTTGGCCAACTCACTCTACTCTATAAACCGCATTGTGGTTTTTATGCTTTCTCTTTGGCTGTGAACTGAGTGTTTAAAGTTCCCTTAAGGTCACCTACAGGATTTAAAATGGATGGGGATTAATGGTTCGGGGAAAGTCATTGTATGAAAACAAATCTCTACCGTCCATATGATGCCATATGGATTGTAACACGTCATTTGTAATGTCAAACAATGCAAAACATGTCACCGACCAAATCATAGACTGTTGACCATTATTGCATATTCTATTCTAGATTTTCTTTTACATAAGTAGTATGAAAATAGTCTGAACTAATGCTTAATAAATAGGTCAAGGATTGAGAGGGGATTTGTGAAATGCAAGATCCATTCTATCCCTTTTTTTTGTTTTTAGAAGAGAATGGAGGGGAGTGAATCTGAACCAGAACAGGTGAATCTCCCAAATGGCACCCTATTCTCTATATAGTGGACTACTTTTGACCTGGACCCATGGGGCTCTGGTCAAAAGTAGTGCACTATCTAGGGAATAGGGTGCCATTTGGGAGATATCCATGGTCTGTTTTGAGTGTCTGGTGATAAGAGTAGCTCAGGATCAAGTGGGTTATTGGAATGAGGTCAAAAGGGATCATGCCCACCTCTACGGCCATAGTTTAGCAGGTTCTATAGAGCAGCAACAATACTGTGAGATGTTCCCATGAGACCGATTTGAATAGCTATTGCTCCAAAGCAATTTAGTTATGTCATGGCCTGGCCTGGTTTGGGAAGTTGCTTGCATATTGAGAGTCTGACTCTTTGTAAAGCACTTTACTGTTTTGTCCTGATTGGACAGCAGGCTGCTCTGAATAAGTGTAGCTGCTGACTATTATATCGCTTCGTAACATTGCTAAACCAAGATCATAAGGGGAAACTGGTGCTTCTTATTTCTCTGTCTAGTAAGGTCTATGTCATTTTGCATATGACCATTTCAGATAGAAATGTGAGTTATAGATATATCATTCTCATTGATAGCAATGTTTTCTATGTGCAATATTTCGATACTTCCTCTCAGTACGTTTTATTTTGGTTTACTTTTACTCCCAGTTATGTACACTTACACTCTACCAATCTATGTTTCCAAAGACCCGTAAATTTCATGACACCGCATTACATGATGAAATAGGTCAATCTCACAGCATTTCACCGCCATTTATTGGCCTGAACATGCTCCTCTATGAATTACCTGGCACTTGTCAATGCAACCAGACAGACAGTTACACTTACAGTACAACTAAATGTCCTCAATGCCCACTGGTGGAGTAGACAGTGATATACACTCACTGTGCCTCTGAGGGATGAAGATATGTTTTGTTCCTGTGTCCGACTGAGCACATACACACACACACACTGACCCTGACGCACACACACAGACAGACACACAAGCACACAGCGAGAGAACCAGATGGAGAAGCCGCATGGGCATTTGGCCTTTCACACTGTGGCCACACCACTTCCTTTCACTCACATTGTCCTCTTTTTATTTCTCCTCATTGGACTCTCCATCTTCACTCCAAATCTTCCTAACGATCACCTGCTATCTTCCCTAACAGATTAAAATGTGTGCCTACCTCTCTTTCTCAAAACATTATCCACTCTGTTTATTGTCTTATTTTATGGTTCTATGGAAACTTGGTTCATATCAGAGCAAATGGGGGGGGGGGGGGGGGGGGGGGGGGGGTTGCGCCCCTGTCCAAATTAATTCTACTCTGGCTTCAAAACAATTCACTTTGAGCCCGTCTTTTCCTCAAGATGTATTTCTCTGAGCAGACTGACAAACAAGAAGAGCAATGTCAGAATTCAGACCAAACCTGATGTAGCAACTCCAAAGCTATAACATGGACGTGATCTACCATTCCAACTGAGCCTTAATCCAATTAGAGCTTTGGAGATAGAAATGCTTAGTCCTCTTGCCCCTCCTGTTGGAGAGTGCTCCGTAAATATTGATTATAGCTTAAAGGCAATTCAAATAATGGAGAAAAAACTTGAGGACTCTTGCCAAAGTGTTCTTGGCATTGCGACACAGTCTGTAGCACAAAGTCGCTGGATGAATAGCGAGCAAGCTATAGCATGGTCCTGATTTAAAGACATGGAGTGTCTTACTGGAATAAGCCTTTAATTCGTCTTGGGGTGGATAATGTGCATTATACGCAACTGACAGACAGACAGAGCCTGAGCAAGGGAAATCTCCTGCCAATGCCCAAGAGCTTAAGGCATCCCACAGAAAGCCAAGTAAGGGTTTAAGAAAATAGCTTGCCCACCTGATTATTAAAAGTTGAATTAATAAAAACAAGCTAAGTGTTGCAGCTCTTAGAGCCAACAGGATGTGGGATATGTCCTAAAGGAAGATATGTCCTAAGGGAAGATATGTCCTAAGGGAAGATGTGCTGAACTACTTTTAACTTTCCCTATGATAGTGAGCAAATGAACCAGTATCCATACATCGCCTCATATCGACAGAGGATCTACTGGTCGCCTACGTGCTTGTTCCTAAGCTACAGATGGCAGAAACCCCAGGCTCTACACATGCCAGAGAATCATGATACATACTATACCATGTCCTATTTGTGCTGTTCATATTCTATTCTGTGCCATATACCCTAGGGCAACACTGACAGGTTGTCACTCCCCCACTTCCCTTGTCTGTTAACACACACACACACACACACACACACACACACACACACACACACACACACACACACACACACACACACACGCTAACTCCAATAAATGGTATTTAGATACTTTAAGTCTTATCGTGGGACAGCCAGAAAGCTGAAATAGACTGGGGGCTGGAGGAGTGGATTGGGGGGCAGAGCACACATCCAATCCAATCGAATCCATTTTCTGGTTGGGTGCCAACACATTTCTGCGAGTGGCGAGCCCCATGCACACACATCAGATCACCCCACTCTGATTGACTTCTCTCTAGGCCCCCCTCAGTCTCTATCGCTCTCTTTCTCTCCTCATCAATTATAGCCATTACATTAGCAATGCAGTAGAAATATTCCATTAAAACAATCAACTCAAATAATGCAAAGTGTCTCAGCTAACACACAGGCTAACACGCTAGACTGTCAACTCACAGAAAGTTAGAGAGCGGTGTGCCATTCTATCTCCACCCTACAATCAATACATGTTCCAATTATCAAAAGTGATGGGCGTTGGTATTTGATTTGTGGGATTGTATTTTGTCCACGACATTACTGACAGAACCGGTTACCATAATGCTTAACTCAATTTTGATCATTTTCATGTATGGAAATGATTGTGCCATGTTGTGATGGATGACATACCAAGACATCAGAATGAAGTCACAGAAGAAATGTGTTTCGTGCAACATAGTCAAATAAAAAAGTGTACAATCTGACAACAGAAAGGAGAGGTTTTTAAATGATAATGGTCCTTCTGCATGTAAGGGCATCTGTTTTCAGTAACATACCAAGTAAAAAACATCACTCATCACTGATGATACAAATATTTGTCCAGACCTCCACATTGAAATGATGGAAAATAGCAAGCGTGCCTATCATACATGGAAATCATGCTAGTTATGACCGCAGAGTTAGTTTTCCTCTAACACAACCTCCAAGTCACCATTAGCTACTGACATGACATGTGTGTCCATTCCAAACCCCCTCTGCAGTGCCCCTACTACACCACAACCCACCCTGGATATATACAAGCTCTGTCTCCACTCACCCAACTCTGTATAAATAAACCAAACCAAGGCAGGCCTAGCTCACTCCCCTTCACAGCACAGCTTCGGACATTCACTTCCCCTGTAGCAGGAATGTATTCTGGGTAACGTTTCACCTCAACATCAATATGGGAACCCCCCCCCTGTACCTCAGCGGCTCTCTCACAGGCTGTTGAGTGTTAGCTACATACTTTCATATAGGGGAGTTTGAATGGAAGACCTGTGATGCAACAGAGCAACAGGGGAGGAGGGTACAAGGCTTCCATGGAAGTGAGTGAGTGAGTGAGTGAGTGAGTGAGTGAGTGAGTGAGTGAGTGAGTGAGTGAGTGACGAGGGAAGAGGTGGAAGTATAAGAGGAAGGGCGATGCAACCTTTCAAATGATAGTGTGTGTACATGCGTGTGTGCTTATGTATGTATACATACAGTGGTTTCGGAAAGTACTCACACCTTTAGACTTTTTCAAAATGTTGTTACGTTACAGACTTATTCTAAAATTAATTAAATTGTTTTTCCTCATTAATCTACACGCAATACCCCATAATGACAAAGCAAAAACAGGTTATTTTCGAAATTCTAGCAAATGTATATAAAAAAAAAACGGAAATATCATATTTACGTAAGTATTCAGACCCTTTACTCAGTACTTTGTTGAAGCACCTTTGACAGCAAAAACTGCCTCAAGTCTTCTTGGGTATGACTCTACAAGCTTGGCACACCTGTATTTGGGGAGTCTCTCCCATTCTGCTCTGCAGATCCTCTCAAGCTCTGTCAGGTTGAATGGGGAGCGTCGCTGCACAGCTATTGTTAGGTCTTTCCAGAGATGTTTGATAGGGTTCAAGTCCGGACTCTGGCTGGGCTAATCAAAGGCATTCAGAGACTTGCCCCGAAGCCACTCTGCGTTGTCTTGGCTGTGTGCTTAGGGTCATTGTCCTGTTGGAAGGTAAACCTTCGCACCAGTCTGAGGTCCGCTCTGGAGCAGGTTTTCATCAAGGATCGATGTGTACTTTCTCTGTTCATCTTTCCCTTGATCGTGACTAGTCTCCCAGTCCCTGCTTCTGAAAAACATCCACACAGCATGATGCTGCTACAACCATGCTTCCCCGTAGGGATGGTGCCAGGTTTCCTCCAGATGTGACACTTGGCATTCAGGCCAAAAAGTTCAAGTTTGGTTTCATCAAACCAGAGAATCTTCTTTATCATGGTCTGAGAGTCATTTAGGTGTCTTTTGGCAACTCCAAGCGGACTGACATGTGTCTTTCACAGAGGATTGGCTTCCATCTGGCCACTATACAATAAAGGCCTAATTGGTGGAGTGCTGCAGAGATGGTTGTCCTTCTGGAAGGTTCTCCCATCTCCACAGAAGAACAATGGAGCTCTGTTAGAGTGACCATTATGTTCTTGGTCACCTCCATGACCAAGGCCCTTCTCCCCTGATTGCTCAGTTTGGACGGGCGGGTAGCTCTAAGAAGAGTTTTGGTACTTCCAAACTTCTCCAATTTAAGAATTATGGAGGCCACTGTATTCTTGGGGACCTTCAATGATGCATATTTTTTTGGTACCCTTCCCCAGATCTGTGCCTCGACACAATCCTGTCTCAGAGCTCTACGGACAATTCCTTTGATCTCATGGCTTGGTTTTTGCTTTGACATGAACTGTCAACAGTGGGACAAGTGTGTACCTTTCCAAATCATATTCAATCAATTGAATTTACCACAGGTGGACTCCAATCAAGTTGTTTCAACATGTCAAGGATGATCAATAGAAACAGGATGCACCTGAGCTCATTTGAGTCTCAAAGCAAAGGGTCTGAATACTTACAGTACCAGTCTAAAGTTTGAACACACCTACTCATTCCAGGGTTTTTCTTTATTTTTACAATTTTCTGCGTTGTAGAATAATAGTGAAGACATCAACACTATGAAATCAAATCACATTTATTTATATAGCCCTTCGTACATCAGCTGATATCTCAAAGTGCTGTACAGAAACCCAGCCTAAAATCCCAAACAGCAAGCAATGCAGGTGTAGAAGCACGGTGGCTAGGAAAGGCCAAAACCTAGGAAGAAACCTAGAGAGGAACCAGGCTATGTGGGGTGGCCAGTCCTCTTCTGGCTGTGTCGGGTGGAGATTGTAACAGAGAACATGGCCAAGATGTTCAAATGTTCATAAATGACCAGCATGGTCAAATAATAATAATCACAGGCAGAACAGTTGAAACTGGAGCAGCAGCACGGCCAGGTGGACTGGGGGCAGCAAGGAGTCATCATGTCAGGTAGTCCTGAGGCATGGTCCTAGGGCTCAGGTCCTCCGAGAGAGAGAAAGATAGAGAGAAAGAGAGAATTAGAGAGAGCACACTTAAATTCACACAGGACACCGGATAGGACAGGAGAAGTACTCCAGATATAACAGACTGACCCTAGCCCCCCGACACATAAACTACTGCAGCATAAATACTGGAGGCTGAGACAGGAGGGGTCAGGAGACACTGTGGCTCCATCCGAGGACACAGGAAACAGGAAGGATATAACCCCACCCACTTTGCCAAAGCACAGCCCCCACACCACTAGAGGGATATCTTCAACCACCAACTTACCATCCTGAGACAAGGCCGAGTATAGCCCACAAAGTTCTCCGCCACGGCACAACCCAAGGGGGGGCGCCAACCCAGACAGGAAGATCACATCAGTGACTCAACCCACTCAAGTGACGCACCCCTCCTAGGGACGGTACGAAAGAGCCCTAGTAAGCCAGTGACTCAACCCCTGTAATAGGGTTAGAGGCAGAGAATCCCAGTGGAAAGAGGGGAACCGGCCAGGCAGAGACAGCAAGGGTGGTTCGTTGCTCCAGTGCCTTTCCGTTCACCTTCACACTCCTGGGCCAGACTACACTCAATCATATGACCCACTGAAGAGATGAGTCTTCAGTGAAGACTTAAAGTTTGAGACAGAGTTTGCGTCTCTCACATGGGTAGGCAGGCCATTCCATAAAAATGGAGCTCTATAGGAGAAAGCCCTACCTCCAGCTGTTTGCTTAGAAATTCTAGGGACAATTAGGAGGCCTGTGTCTTGTGACCGTAGCGTACGTGTAGGTATGTCCGGCAGGACCAAATCAGAGAGATAGGTAGGAGCAAGCCCATGTAATGCTTTGTAGGTTAGCAGTAAAACCTTGAAATCAGCCCTTGCCTTCACAGGAAGCCAGTGTAGGGAGGCCAGCACTGGAGTAATATGAACAGATTTTTTGGTTCTAGTCAGGATTCTAGCAGCTGTATTTAGCACTAACTGAAGTTTATTTAGTGCTTTATCCGGGTAGTAGGAAAGTAGAGCATTGCAGTAGTCTAATCTAGAAGTGACAAAAGCATGGATTCATTTTTCTGCATCATTTTTGGACAGAAAGTTTCTGATTTTTGCAATGTAACGTAGATGGAAAAAAGCTGTCCTTGAAACAGTCTTGATATGTTCTTCAAAAGAGAGATCAGGGTCCAGAGTAACGCCGAGGTCCTTCAGTTTTATTTGAGACGACTGTACAACCATTAAGATTAATTGTCAGTTTTAACAGAAGCTCTCTTTGTTTCTTGGGACCTAGAACAAGCATCTCTGTTTTGTCCGAGTTTAAAAGTAGAAAGTTTGCAGCCATCCACTTCCTTATGTCTGAAACACATGCTTCTAGCGAGGGCAATTTTGGGGCTTCACCATGTTTCATTGAAATGTACAGCTGTGTGTCATCCGCATAGCAGTGAAAGTTAACATTATGCTTTCGAATGACATCCCCAAGAGGTAAACTATAGTGAAAACAATTTGTCAGAGAACAAACCATTCACAGAGACAAACTGATATCTTTCCGACAGATAAGATCTTAACCAGGCCAGAAGTTGTCCGTGTAGACCAATTTGGGTTTCCAATCTCTCCAAAATAATGTGGTGATCGATGGTATCAAAAGCAGCACTAAGGTCTAGGAGCACGAGGACAGATGCAGAGTCTCGGTCTGATGCCATTAAAAGGTAATTTACCACCTTCACAAGTGCAGTCTCAGTGCTATGATGGGGTCTAAAACCAGACTGAAGCATTTCGTATACATTGTTTGTCTTCAGGAAGGCAGTGAGTTGCTGCGCAACAGCCTTTTCTAAAATTTTTGAGAGGAATGGAAGATTCGATATAGGCCGATAGTTTTTTATATTTTCTGGGTCAAGGTTTGCCTTTTTCAAGAGAGGCTTTATTACTGCCACTTTTAGTGAGTTTGGTACACATCCGGTGGATAGAGAGCCGTTTATTATGTTCAACATAGGAGGGCCAAGCACAGGAAGCAGCTCTTTCAGTAGTTTAGTTGGAACAGGGTCCAGTATGCAGCTTGAAGGTTTAGAAGCCATGATTATTTTCATCATTGTGTCAAGAGATTTAGTACTAAAACACTTGAGCGTCTCTCTTGATCCTAGGTCCTGCCAGAGTTGTGCAGACTCAGGACATCTGAGCTTTGAAGGAATACGCAGATTTAAAGAGGAGTCCGTAATTTGCTTTCTAATAATCATGATCTTTTCCTCAAAGAAATTCATGAATTTATCACTGCTGAAGTGAAAGACATCCTCTCTTGGGAAATGCTGCATATTAGTTAGCTTTGCGACAGTATCAAAAAGGAATTTCGGATTGTTCTTATTTTCCTCAATTAAGTTGGAAAAATAGGATGATCCAGCAGCAGTAAGGGCTCTTCGATACTACACGGTACTGTCTTTCCAAGCTAGTCGGAAGACTTCCAGTTTGGTGTGGCGCCATTTCCGTTCCAATTTTCTGGAAGCTTGCTTCAGAGCTCGGGTATTTTCTGTGTACCAGAGAGCTAGTTTCTTATGAGAAATGTTTTTAGTTTTTAGGGGTGCAACAGCATCTAGGGTATTGCTCAAGGTTAAATTTAGTTCCTCAGTTAGGTGGTTAACTGATTTTTGTCCTCTGGCGTCCTTGGGTAGACAGAGGGAATCTGGAAGGACATCAAGGAATCTTTGTGTTGTCTGTGAATTTATAGCACAACTTTTGATGTTCCTTGGTTAGGGTCTGAGCAGATTATTTGTTGCAATTGCAAACGTAATAAAATGGTGGTCCGATAGTCCAGGATTATGAGGAAAAACATTAAGATCCACAACATTTATTCCATGGGACAAAACTAGGTCCAGAGTATGACTGTGACAGTGAGTGGGTCCAGAGACATGTTGGACAAAACCCACTGAGTCGAAGATGGCTCCGAAAGCCTTTTGGAGTGGGTCTGTGGACTTTTCCACGTGAATATTAAAATCACCAAAGATTAGAATATTATCTGCTATGACTACAAGGTCCGATAGGAATTCAGGGAACTCAATGAGGAACGCTGTATATGGCCCAGGAGGCCTGTAAACAGTAGCTATAAAAAGTGATTGAGTAGGCTGCATAGATTTCATGACTAGAGTATGACGAAAACTTCTTTTTTTTTTGTAAATTGAAATTTGCTATTGTAAATGTTAGCAACACCTCCGCCTTTGCGGGATGCACGGGGGATATGGTCAATAGTGTAACCAGGAGGAGAGGCCTCATTTAACACAGTAAATTAATCAGGCTTAAGCCATGTTTCAGTCAGGCCAATCACATCAAGATTATGATCAGTGATTAGTTCAGTGACTATAATTGCCTTTGAAGTAAGGGATCTAACATTAAGTAGCCCTATTTTGAGATGTGAGGTATCATGATCTCTTTCAATAATGACAGGAATGGAGGAGGTCTTTATCCTAGTGAGATTGCTAAGGCGAACACCGCCATGTTTAGTTTTGCCCAACCTAGGTCGAGGCACAGACACAGTCTCAATGGGGATAGCTGAGCTGACCCCACTGACTGTGCTAGTGGCAGACTCCACTATGCTGGCAGGCTGGCTAACAGCCTGCTGCCTGGCCTGCACCCTATTTCATTGTGGAGCTAGGGGAGTTAAAGCCCTGTCTATGTTGGTAGATAAGATGAGAGCACCCCTCCAGCTAGGATGGAGTCTGTCACTCCTCAGCAGATCAGGCTTGGTCCTGTTTGTGGGTGAGTCCCAGAAAGAGGGCCAATTATCTACAAATTCTATCTTTTGGGAGGGGCAGAAAACAGTTTTCAACCAGCGATTGAGTTGTGAGACTCTGCTGTAGAGCTCATCACTCCCCCTAACTGGGAGGGGGCCAGAGACAATTACTCGATGCCGACACCTCTTTCTAGCTGATTTACACGCTGAAGCTATGTTGCGCTTAGTGATCTCTGACTGTTTCATTCTAACATCGTTGGTGCCGACGTAGATAACAATATCTATATACTCTCTACACTCGCCAGTTTTAGCTTTAGCCAGCACCATCTTCAGATTAGCCTTAACGTCGGTAGCCCTGCCCCCTGGTAAACAGTGTATGATCGCTGATGATTTGTTTTAAGTCTAATACTGCGGGTAATGGAGTCGCCAATGACTACAGTTTTCAATTTGTCAGAGCTAATGGTGGGAAGCTTCAGCGTCTCAGACCCGTAACAGGAGAAGTAGAGACAAGAGAAGGCTCGGCCTCTGACTCCGACTAGCTGCTTAATGGGGAAAACCGGTTGAAAGTTTCTGTCGGCTGAAGGAGCGACACCGGTTGAGCATTCCTACAGCATTTCCCTCCAGAAACCGTGAGAAAGTTGTCCGGCTGCGGGGACCGTGCGAGGGGATTTATACTAACGTTACTATCTGTACTTACTGGTGGCACAGACGCTGTTTCATCTTTTCCTACACTGAAATTACCCTTGCCTAACGATTGCGTCTGAAGCTGAGCTTGTAGCACAGCTATCCTCGCCGCAAGGCGATCGTTCTGCTGTATATTATGAGTAGAGCAACTGCAATTAGAAGGCATCATGTTAATGTCACTACTTAGCTTCGGCTGTTGGAGGTCCTGACGAACCATGTCCAGATAAAGCGTCCGGAGTGAAAAAGTTGAAAATAAAAAGTTGAGGGAAAAACCAAAAATATAAACGGTAATTTAAAAAGTAAAAACCGTAAAGTTGTCAGGTAGCAAAGTAAGGTTGGCAACAAAACGCACAGCAACACGTAAACAAGTCTGCAAATTCCGGAAACAGTACCTTGGGACTGTTGGAATCATGTAGCAACCAAAAAAGTGTTAAACAAAGTTGCCACCCTTTGCCTTGACGACAACTATGCAAACACTTGGCATTCTCTCAACCAGCTTCATGAGGTAGTCACCTGGAATGCATTTCAAATAACAGGTGTGCCTTGTTCAAAGTTAATTTGTGGAATTATTTTCCTTCGTAATGTGTTTGAGCCAGTCAGTTGTGTTGTGACAAGGTAGGGGTGGTACACAGAAGATAGCCCTATTTGGTAAAAGACCAAGCCCATATTATGGCAAGAAAAGCTCAAATAAGCAAAAAGAAATGACAGTCCATCATTACTTTAAGACATGAAGGTCAGTCAATACAGAACATTTCAAGAACTTTGAATGTTTCTTCAGGTGCAGTCGCAAAAACCATCAAGCACTATGATGAAACTGGCTCTAATTTTTATATCACTAGGCAAGTCAGTTAAGAACAAATTCTTATTTTCAATGACAGCCTAGGAACTGTGAGGAAACTGCCTTGTTCAGGGGCAGAACAACAGATTTTCTTATCTTGTCAGCTCAGGGATTTGACCATGCAACCTTTACGGTTGCTAGTTCATTGCTCTAACCACTGCCACCTAATGAGAACCACCACAAGAAAGGAAGACCACCTTTACTGCAGAGGATGTTTATTAGAGATAACTGCACCTCAAATTGCAGCCCAAATAAAGGCTTCACAGAGCTCAAGTAACAGACACATCTCAACATCAACTGTTCAGAGGAAACTGTGTGAATCAGGCCTTCATGGACACCAATTAGAAGAAGAGACTTGCTTGGGCCAAGAAACACAAGCAATGGACATTAGACTGGTGAAAATTTGTAGCAAGTATTTTGTAATAGGACTTCAACGTAACAAAATGTGGAAAAAGGGGGTCAAGGGGTCTGAATATTTTCTGAATGCACTGTATGTGTGTGTGTATATATGTGTTTGTGTGTGTCTGGGGTTAGAAAAATAGCATCGCCACCCTGGCTGAGCACCAATAGCTGCCTGATTACGGATAGTGATGCTGCCGTGGCGACAGCTGGGGAGCTCAGAGCCTGAGGGGTTAATTGTGGCTCAGAGTGGAGTGGCTTATGACGCGGGTGTGACTGGGGAAAAGGAGGGATGGAGGAGAGGAAAGGGGGTTGTTGGATTGCAGAGCCTCGGCTGTCTTCATTTGCCTGCAGGTCACTTGTGTGATGGAATACAGCTTAACAGGAAGAGAGAGGGTGGGGGACAGGCAAGAGAGAGGGAAAGAGAGAGAGAGAGAGAGAGACGGGGGACAGTGAGAGAGAGGAGAGAGGATGAGAGAGAGAGCGAGAGATTGAGAGAGACAGGGATAGAGAGGGAGAGAGGATGAGAGAGAGAGAGCTTGATGAGGATGAGGAAGACAGAAGAGAGGTGGCTGGGTGTGTTGAGGGGAGATGAGGAGGGATGAGGAGGGAGGGATGAGGAGGGAGGGATGTAAGGACAGCAAAACTCAGAGTCACTACAGGAAGAGAAACATACAGGCAGTAAAATGAGGAGATTCACAGAGAGAGAGACACACACACACACACACACACAGAGACAGAGACAGAGACAGAGAGACAGAGAGAGAGCAAGACACATGATGAAAGACCAATGGATGCTAGTGGGAGGAGCTATAGGAGGACGGGCTCATTGTAATGGATGGACTGGAATTAATGGAACGGTATGAAACACATCAAACATACTGAAACCACATGTTTGACTCTGTTCCATTTATTCCATTCTAGTCATTACAATGAGCCCGTCCTCCTATAGCTCAATCCATCAGCCTCCACTGTGAGAGACATTTGACCAAGTTAAACTCTTTACTTTAAACATCAAGCCAAAACAGGGGCATTAAGAGGAGAAAGAGACGAGAAGGAGAAACAGATAGAGATGCAAGGGAAACAGAGGGAAGATGTGCCAGGATAGAAATAGAATCCAAAGAATGGGTTTGGATCTTCTAAACCATGGCAATTTGACTGGTAAACTCATGTGTCCACTCATTGTCTCATGTCAGATGGCGTCACTCCTCCGCAGCGCTCGTCTCTCAACCAATTTGTCTTGTAGAACGTGGAACTCATATTCAAATTTGAAAATAGAGCATCCCCCTTAAAAATGTTTAAAAGATAGTTCCAAATTTCACAATATCACTGCGCTCTCATATGACTCTCCATGATATAGACAGAATAACTAGCTAGATAAATTATTAAACGTTGTGACAGTGATGTAATAGTTTGCAATTGTGAGAAAATAAAAACCATCCTGTGTCAGGATGTTGGTCGCCAGTGCAGTGACTTGCTGTGCAGCTGTTTAACTCACTTTTTGTAGCATGCCAGCTCACTGACACAGTGTCTAGCTCTTCCTTCACTGACATAAATATCTTGGTTAGCCTGTCTAAATTATCCCGGAGTTGTAGACATGCAGCCCCACAATTAAGAGGAATTGACTGTTGTCAGAAATCAGTCAGGTAGATCAGCATGTTTCTCCACGATTTTATCATTGGGTCATCTGAGCACAGTCAGCAGCTGACTCTGGAGGCTACAGCAATGACTCGTGGCAGAAGAAAAGCTGCTTCATGAAAACTCATAATAATGCAAGCATAAGCGCTACACCCTACAGTAGCTTGCCAGCTAGCTTTTGTCGGAAGTTTCAACATTGTGTGTGCAGTACTAAGTTGGCAGCTGGTTGGTTAGCAGCATCATTTTAGTGAAATAAGGTTTATAGTGAATGGCTAAGATGACGTTAGCAAGCTAAGGTTAATGTTGGACAAATTTATGCTAGCTTTGGTGCCATAGTCAAACTTCAGAAACACTGCTCAATGAAGCACAAGAATTCTTAGCTAAATGTAAAAAGGGGCGACTGAGACTTCCTCACTAAAAAAGAATCAACATTATTGACATATTTATTGTTTTAGCTTAGATTTATTCAGAAGGTTGAGCCAGAAATGGGGTTCAGCAGATTATGTCACCTAGATAATATTTTCGAATAGCAGAACTACTTTCGAGCTATCCCATTACCCTTTGCAAGATACAAAACAGATTAGTGCAAGTGAAATCGATGCGAGTATCTGACATAAGACAATGGGGTACACTCACAATGGCTGACCTGGTATTGTGATGCAATTTTTTCCATGCTAATTTGGAATGTTCTATCAATTTATGCTGGATTGCATGGTAGGCTACTGTAGAATTTTCATTCAAATGATGCTAACTGATGTGGTTCATGGAATGGAATGTATTTTTTTAAATGTCAGTTGA
This sequence comes from Oncorhynchus clarkii lewisi, assembly GCF_045791955.1. Taxonomy (NCBI): domain Eukaryota; kingdom Metazoa; phylum Chordata; class Actinopteri; order Salmoniformes; family Salmonidae; genus Oncorhynchus; species Oncorhynchus clarkii. The sequence continues at coordinate 23,928,838 of NC_092157.1, forward strand.
GTTGACTCAACAAGTAACAGCAGAGATTGAAGGGTACACTTCCTGCCTTCACTTCCTAATTTGCTCCTAGGTTGAAGCATTGCCTTACATCAGATAGCGCATCGATTCCGACCGATATGATCTGTCTCGTATCTCACAAGAGTCATGGGATAGATCAAAGGTCGTTCAGCGACAATGTGCTGTCTAACATTAAAACATATAACCTACTAGGTGACATTGCCGTGGCATGTTATTAAATCACTGTCACAACGTGTGTAATAAGTTAGCTAGCTATTCTGCATATTTCATAACGTTTTAATGAGAGCGCAGGGATGTCATAAATAAGGAACTATGTCTTAGTATTTGAATGGCGGATGCTCGTTAATATTCTAATTTGAATGAGTTCCACATCCAACAAGACAGATTGGTTGAGGGACGAGCGTCACATAGGAGTGACACCATCTGACATGAGACAATGAAGTTGAAGATAAAGGTTAAGACAAGAGGATTCTAATTAAGTGATAAGGCTCTCGAAGCTGGTGTTTGTTTCCAAACACTGGCTTCGAGGGCATTATCAGTTTTATACAATGGGTTACCAACATATTCAAATAAAATGTATTTACATATCCCTTCGTACATCAGCTGATATCTCAAAGTATTCAAATAATGATTGACATATTTTCATTAAAAACGTTTTTTTTAAAAATGTATTCTTACTATTTCATCCTTCCACAAGATATAGTCCCGAAATAAATCTATGGTTGCTACCCAAGCCGGCTTCATTCGTACTATGGGTTCGGTTGCCAGAGACGCGACCCAGTCTTTCAGTCTGTTTGTTCTGTATCCATGTACCCAGTCGTTTGTTCTAAATGTTACATTGCCATGCTGGCTGGCAACGTTCTTATCCTTTGCTTGCTAGCTAGCCAACTTCGGCTAACTTACAGTCACGTCAAACAGTGCAGACTGAATAACAACAGTAGCTGTATTTGTTTAAGCTGTTTTCTAGTGACATTTATTTGGATACATCTGTAACAATGATCTAATGAGGCACGATTTCGCCTGGCATAGAAAATGGGCTCTCTCGTTAGGACACTGTTGTTCGGAGGAGCTAGCCAACAACACAGGTAACACCATCACTTCAAACTGAAGCTGGAAACACTGCAAACTAGCTTTTCCAATTGACATTTCTTTGTATATATCCATAAAAATTATGCCAGCTGATTCATGATTTTGACAGGCTGAGAAATGCTGCCTGCCTCTCTCTCATCCCGACTCCTATACTTTCATTACTCTGGGACAGTTGGAGATCGAATTTGAATATTGAAACAATGTTGCAAATGTCGGAGAGACAGACAGCAAGGTTTATACAAATCTCCGCTGTTAAAAACTAAATGTTAATATTAAAGAAATGTGAGATAATGTATAGATGCTTTTTATAGTGGAGATAAAGTTTATAACTTCCCTGCCTGGGCTGATGATACAGTGGATTGCCCAGTCAGATGGAACCGAGTAAATAGGCATTTTAACGTCATAGATTTAGCCGGTGATAACTTGTGGAATAGACACTGGCTGTAATGCACTTTTAACCAATCAGCATTCACGATTAGACCCACCCATTGTATTATATCCCATAACTCTTTGCATTAATGAGGAAGAATTCTAAACTAAGGGACCAGCAATGCTAGTTAGCAAAGGCGCTGGTCCCCTGTTTCTTTTCAAAAGCTTCCGTATGGAATGATTACTTGGGTATCTTCAACCTAGCTTTGCTCCTATGGTTACATTCAAAATGGCAGCCTGTTCTATGGATACTATTTGTTATGGTGCCAGGTCCCTACTCAGTTTAAACACACACACACGCACACACATACACACACAGGGTGGAAAGCAAGTAATTGGGCTACATTAGGCATTTTGCCAGCACACTGCAGAAATCAATTGAATAAATGTACTTATGAAATATGCAGTTATGTCCCCCCTCCTGATTCACTGAACCCTGACGACTGATAAAGAAAGCAATCTAAGGTTGTGGAGCCCAGACAGACTCATGCATGTAAAGTACTGCTCCACTTTCATTACCCCTGAATAATGTCAAAAAGAGCCTGGTTAACTCTCTCTGCACACATACACCCACGCACCCTGCATAGCCCTACAGTCTGCAGATATAACACATGGACAGAGACACACATGCACACAGACACGCACACGATGTTGTAAAATACTTAAGTAAAAAATACTTCATAGTACTACTTAAGCAGTTTTTTGGGGGGTATCTGTACTTTATTATTTATCTTTTTGAAGACTTTTACTTCACTATATTCCTAAAGAAAATAATGTACTTTCTACTCCATACATATTCCCTGACACCCAAAAGTAGTTGTTACATTTTGAATGCGTAGTAATACAGGAAATTGGTCCAATTCACGCACATATCAAGAGAACATCCCTGGTCATCCCTACTGCCTCTGATCTGGCGAACTCACTGAACACAAATGCTTTGTTTGTTAATTATGTCTGGCTGGCTATCTGGCTATCCATACATTTTAAAAACAAGAATGGTGGCATCTGGTTTGCTTAATATAAGGAATTTGGCATGATTTATACATTTGATACTTAAGTATACTTCAGCAATTACTGAAGTCATTTTCGATTGAGGTTTCTCTACTTTTACCCAGGTATGACAATTGGGTATTTTTCCACCACACACACACACACACACACACACACACACACACACACACACACACACACACACACACACACACACACACACACACACCCTCCACTACACCCCCTGCCAACAACCCTGGAGGCTTTGAAGGTTGCGATGACACACAGATCTAGAAGGACAAAGCCCCGGTTCTTTAGGGGAGGGGCTTCCTTTCTAGTCTCTACAGGAGAGATCTAGAGAGAGAGGTGAAGAAAGGAGGGGGTAGATTGGAGAACTCCAAGAGTTGCAGAACAAGCAGAGATGGGAAACATGCCGTCTGGGATTTCCTATAAGTCTCGCAGAGTATAGAAGGCGGGAGGGAGAGATAGAGAGCGAGAGAGAGAGAGAGACAGGGACAGAGAAAGACTTCAACAGTTGCAGTTTCTCCATCCAAGTGTTGGAAATCAACCATTTCCAGGCACAGGGACATGTACTTGTCTGTGGCGACCTAAATGCCAGAACTGGACAATAATCTGACATTCTCAGCACACAGGGGGACAAACACCTACCTGGAGCTGACAATATTCCCTCCCAAATACAGTGCATTTGGAAAGTGTTCAGACCCATTGACTTTTTCCACATTTCGTTACGTTACAGCCTTATTCTAAAATGGCTTAAATAATTTCCCCCTCATCAATCTACACACAATACCAAATAAAGACAAATTGTAAACAGGATTTTTGAAATGTTTTAGAAATGTATTCAAAATTAAAAACGGTAATACAGCACATGTAAGAGCAAAAACAAAGCCTTCAGGCCAAAGGAATTGTCCATAGAGCTCCAAGACAGGGTTGTGTCGAGGCACAGATCTGAGGGAGAGTACCAAAAAATGTCTGCAGCATTGAAGGTGCCTAAGAACACAGTGCTCTCCATCATTCTTAAATGGAAGAAGTTTGGAAGCACCAAACTTCTTCCAAGAACCCGATGGTCACTCTGACAGAGCACCTGAGTTCCTCTGTGGAGATGGGAGAACCTTCCAGAAGGACAACGATCTCTGCAGCACTCCACCAATCAGGCCTTTGTGGTAGAGTGCCAGATGGAAACCACTCCTCAGTAAAAGACGCATGACAGCCCGCTTGGAGTTTGCCAAAAAAGCACCCAAAGGACTCTCAGACCATGAGAAACAAGATTCTCGGCCTCCTGAATGGAGCAGGGGTCTAAGGCACTGCATCGCAGTGTTGCAGCGTATCTACTGCCTAGGTTCCATCCCAGGCTGTGTCACAACCGGCAGTGACCGGGAGTCCCATAGGGCGGCACTCAATTGGCCCAGCGTCGTCCGAGTTAGGGGAGGGTTTGGCCAGGGGGATTTACTTGGCTCATTGCGCTCTACCGACTCCTTGTGGTGGGCCGGGATCCTGCAGGCTGATTTCGGTCATCAGTTGAACAATATTTCCTCCGACACATTGGTGTAGCTGGCTTCCGGGTTAAGCTAGCGGGTATGAAGAAAAGCAGCTTGGCAGGTCATGTTTCGGACGACGCATGACTCGACCTTCGCCTCTCCCGAGCCCGTTGGGGAGATGTAGGGATGAGACAAGATCGTAATCACGATATTGGGGAGAAAAAGGGGGTAACAATTACAAAAACAAAGATAAAAATAAGTAAAAACAGAAACAAGGTTCTCTGGTCTGATGAAACCAAGATTGAACTCTTTGGCCTGAATGCCAAGTGTCACATCTGGAGGAAACCTGGAACCATCCCTACGGTGAAGCACGGTGGTGGCAGCATCATGGTGTGGGGATGTTTTCAGTGGCAGGGACTGGAAGACTAGTCAGAATCGAAGGAAAGATAAACGGCGCAAAGTACAGAGAGAGCCTTGATGAAAATCTGCCCCAGAGCGCTTAGGACCTCAGACTGGGGCGACGGTTCACCTTCCAAATGGACAACCATCCTAAGCACACAGCCAAGACAACGCAGGAGTGGCTTTAGGACAAGGATGTCCTTGAGTGGCCCAGCCAGTGCCCGGACTTGAATCCGATCGAACATCTTTGGAGAGACCTGAAAATAGCAATGCAGCGATGCTCCCCATCCAACCTGGCAAAGCTTGAGAGGATCTGTAGAGAAGAATAAGAGAAACTCCCCAAATACAGGTATGCCAAGCATGTAGCATCTTACCCAAGATGACTCGAAGCTGTAATCGCTGCCAAAGGTGCTTCAACAAAGTACTGAGTAAAGGGTCTGAATACTTACAGTATACAGTGCCTTGTGAAAGTATTCGGCCCCCTTGAACTTTGCGACCTTTTGCCACATTTCAGGCTTCAAACATAAAGATATAAAACTGTATTTTTTTGTGAAGAATCAACAACAAGTGGGACACAATCATGAAGTGGAATGACATTTATTGGATATTTCAAACTTTTTTAACAAATCAAAAACTGAAAAATTGGGTGTGCAAAATTATTCAGCCCCTTTACTTTCAGTGCAGCAAACTCTCTCCAGAAGTTCAGTGAGGATCTCTGAATGATCCAATGTTGACCTAAATGACTAATGATGATAAATACAATCCACCTGTGTGTAATCAAGTCTCCGTATAAATGCACCTGCACTGTGATAGTCTCAGAGGTCCGTTAAAAGCGCAGGGAGCATCATGAAGAACAAGGAACACACCAGGCAGGTCCGAGATACTGTTGTGAAGAAGTTTAAAGCCGGATTTGGATACAAAAAGATTTCCCAAGCTTTAAACATCCCAAGGAGCACTGTGCAAGCGATAATATTGAAATGGAAGGAGTATCAGACCACCTCCACATCTGGCTTCTTCATCTGCGGGTTCATCTGAGGGGTGGTGGGGGGAAAAAAAACCTTTTGTGGGAAAACTCATTCTGATTGGCATGGCCTGGTTGACAAGTGGGTGGGCCTATGCCCTCCAAGAGCCACCCATGGCTGCACCCCTGCCCAGTCATGTGAAATCCATAGATTAGGGCTTAATGAATTTATTTCAATTGAATGATTTCCTTATATGAACTGTAACTCAGTAAAATCGTTGAAATTGTTGCATGTTGCGTTTAGATTTTTTCTCTGTATACATGATCAATTACAAATCTTTGAATCAGCTATTAAAGACTATCAGAACACACTGGATTATCCAATTACATTGAATGATCTACAGGACAAAATACAAACCCTCCAACCCAAATAGGCCTGTAGTGTTGATGGTATCCTAAATGAAAATATAAAATATACAGACCACAAATTCCAATTGGCTTTACTTAAATTATTTATCACCATCCTCAGCTCTGGCATCTTCCCCAATATTTGGAACAAAGGACTGATAACCCCAATCCACAAAAGTGGAAACAAATTCGACCCAAATAACTACCGTGGGATATGCATCAACAGCAACCTTGGGAAAATCCTCTGCATTATAATTAACAGCAGACTCGTACATTTCTTCACTGAAAACAATGTACTGAGCAAATTACCGTACGACAGACCAGGTATTCATCTTGCACACCCTAATTGACAAACAAACAAACCAAAACAATGGCAATGTCTTCTCATGCTTTGTTGATTTCATAAAAGCTTTGGACTCAATTTGGCATGAGGGTCTGCTATACAAATTGAGGGAAAGTGGTGTTGGGGGAAAAACATTCAACATGATTAAATCCATGCACACAAACAACAGGTGTGCAGTTAAATTGGCAAAATCTACACACATTTGTGACCCGATTCAGGAAACTAGCCATATGTCGCAAGTCACGACTTCACAGGAGAGCCGTTTGAACGTAAAAAAAATATGTTTTTATCCAAATGCGTTTTTTTGGCAGAAATGCCTTCTCGAACATGTGAACTTTCATGTGCATTAACATCAAACTTGTATGCCATCTGTAAATACAAACATGATTGTTAAATTACAAGCCTAATTGGTTTAGCCACAGAACAAGGGAGCAACCTTCCAGCTTGCCATGATTGGCTGAGATCATGACATGCCGAGAGATGAGTTTGGATTGGTCTGCCATATAGCACATGTCTGTCTATTGGAGCTGGTCAGTATGTCTAGGTAATCGTGTCGAACGCGGCTTTAAAAAAAATGTATTGCGTAGTAAAACTGCATAAACCTAATGTCGAGTTAAAGTGTACTGTTAGCTAGCTTATGTTAACTGGCTGGCTCGCTAGCTAACGTTATGTGCATGCTCTTCACTTTCTGGAGGACCGAGTTTTGAAATCAGTGTAATTCGAGTATGATAGCTAAGGAGATGGTCAGTCTGGATTACATCTTCAAACAAGGGCAAACATGCATGGCATCAGACAGGATAGTCTAGCTAGCTACATTTCAAGATATTACACGTTTCTAATTTTGATTGAAAGTGGTTTAATTTCAAGTGTACTGTTAGCTAGCTAACGTTAGCTGGCTGGGTTGCTAGCTAACGTTATGTGTATGATCTTATTCTTCGTATATCAGACACATTTGCTTGACTAGTTATAGCCATAGAACTGGTTGGTTAGCTACCTGCAGATTCATACAGAGTAGTAACATCATGAGTTGTGATTATGGTCCATTGTTTAGCTAGTGAGCTAGCTAGCTAGCTAGCTACATGTCTTAACAAAAGACTCCACTATGCAACTATCCATTTCAATAGAAGGTCACTGGAACTGTTCATAGACGTACTAGCTGGTAAATTCGCTCTGGCAGTCAACTCGGATTTCAGACCATGGGTAAGATAGTCTAATAGTCTAGTTAGCTACATTTTCAGATATTACGTGTTTCTAATTTTGACTAAATATTTTCATTTCAAGTTAAAGTATACTGTTATCTAGCTAGCTAACGTTAGATGGCTGGCTTGCTAACTAACGTTACGTCATGTGTTGGGATTCATTGTTTACCTAACTAGCTACATTTGAAGTCAGCCAAATACATTTAAACCCAGTTTTTCACATTTAATCCTCGTAAAAATTCCCTGTCTTAGGTCAGTTAGGATTCCCACTTTATTTTAAGAATGTGAAATGTCAGAATAATAGTAGAGAGAATGATTTATTTCAGCTTTCAGTTCTTTCATCACATTCCCAGTGAGTCAGAGGTTTACATACACTCAATTAGTATTTGGTAGCATTGCCTTTAAAATGGTTTTACTTGGGTCAAACGTTTCGGGTAGCCTTCATCAAGCTTCATCAAGCACCCAATAAGTTGGGTGAATTTTGGCCCATTCCTCCTGACAGAGCTGGTGTAACTGAGTAAGGTTTGTAGGTATCCTTGCTTGCACACACTTTTTCAGTTCTGCCCAAAAATTGAGGTCAGGGCTTTGAGGTCAGGGCCACTCCAATACCTTGACTTTGTTGGAAGTATGCTTGGGGGTCATTGTCCATTTGGAAGACCCATTTGTGACCGAGCTTTAACTTCCTGACTGATGTCTTGAGATGTTGCTTCAATATATCCACATAATTTTCCATCCTCTTGATGCAATCTATTTTGTGAAATGCACCAGTCCCTCCTGCAGCAAAGCACCCCCACAATATGATGCTGCCATCCCCGTGCTTCACGGTTGGGATGGTGTTCTTCGGTTTGCAAGCCTCCCCCTTTTTCCTCCAAACATAACAATTGTCATTATGGCCAAACAGTTCTATTTTTGTTTCATCAGACCAGAGGACATATCTCCAAAAAGTATGATCTTTGTCCCCATGTGCAGTTGCAAACCGTAGTCTAGCTTTTTTCTGGAGGTTTTGGAGCAGTGGCATTTGGAGATTGCTCCCAAGGATGAACAAGACTTGTGGAGGTCTACAAAATATTTTCTGAGGCTGGTTTCTTTTGATTTTCTTTTGATGTCAAGCGAAGAGACACTGAGTTTGAAGCTAGGTCTTGAAATATATCCACAGGTAAACCCCCAATTGACTCAAATGATGTCAATTAGCCTATCAGAAGCTTCTAAAGCCATGACATCATTTTCTAGAATTTTCCAAGCTGTTTAAAGGCACAGTCAACTTAGTGTATGCAAACTTCTGACCCACTGGAATTGTGATACAGTGAATTATAAGTGAAATAATATGTCTGTAAACAAATGTTGGACGATTACTTGTGTCATGCACAAAGTAGATGTCCTAACCGACTTGCCAAAACTATAGTTTGTTAACAAGAAATTTGTGGAGTGGTTGAAAAACGGGTTTTAATGACTCCAACCTAAGTGTATGTAAACTTCCGACTTCAACTGTATCTAGCTACATTTCTTAAGAGAAGACTCTCTTCTTAGTGTGCCAGAGCGCTGAATAACTGGTCAAATTTGAACGCTCAACACCCGTTGAATATGTCCAGTGTCAGTATAGTCGGCAACACAGCGTAATTCAATTGTTGCCAGCAGCACAGTTGCAGTCACCAACACTCTAAATAACATGAAAACAGCCTAACCAGCTCTGCTAGTGTGAGTGAATTGTCAAAGTGGGGTGTTCTCTCATTATGTGTCTGTAAGTAGCTAGCCAATGTTAGCCAGTTAGCTAGGGTGCTTGACTGTCGTTGTGAGGTCAGAGCTTTTGGGTCAACACTACTTATTGGCCAGAGCTTGCGGTGTGCGCACTTAACGCGAAACGCTCTGCATTTATGAACGGACAATCTGACAGCACAGTTGCAGTCACCAACACTCTGGATAACATAACAGCCTAACCAGCCCTGCAAGGGCGAGTAATGTTCTGTGAGCTGTTCTCTCTCTCTTAAATGTCTGGAAGTAACTGGCAAGTTAGTACAGAACGCTCGGATCAACCTTTAAAGAGATGGGTGGGGCTAAGGCTTAAGAGGGTGTGAACAATGCTGAATTGGGTATAGACAAAGAAGGGCTCTCCAGTAGTAGCACCAAAACATTGAAAGATGGTTTTCTCAAAAATGAGTTCACAAGTTGATCAACTTTCAAAGCAGAATTATTTTCTCATTGTTTCCTCAAATGCAGTATATGGTATACCGTTTTGTAGCTCCGAGTCTCCAATGTAACAATGTAACAAGAAATTCTAATTTTGCTACTAAAGACCAAACCCAGGTGGGGAGTCACATTTATTTCCACAGAGCCTTGGATTGAAACAGGGATGCAGCTTGAGCCCCACCCTCTTCAACGTACAGTATGTATCAATGAATTGGCGAGGGTACTAGAACAGTCTGCAGTCCCCGGCCTCACCCTACTAGAATCTGAAGTAAAAAGTCTACTGTTTGCTGATGATCTGGTGCTTCTGTCCCCAACCAAGGAGGGCTGGGTGTGACACCTGTTTGGGTGTGACTGCAGTATGTAAGACATCCCGTGGTTTTACCATCTGCAGGAAGTCAGCTGTATGAAAACCTGCAGGAAGGAGAACATTATAGTGTGAACTGCGACAAAACGCAGATATACTGTTGAGCCCTCGTGCTATCAACCTCGGACTATCTTAATCTGTACTGACAAACCAATCGTTTTTTCTGTTCTGTCGCTGTTTCCACACATCTGCTTACTGCCAAAAGAGGTTGTACTTTTTCTATAAAAGCTGAGACCCAACTATGTTTGTTGGGCTCTTAACTCTGCACTGTTGAGTGGATTGTTAACCCGCTCCATTTTTGCAAATCTTATCATAGAGTTGCTGTTTGAAGAATTCTACAGGCTCTGGTTAGAATTTCCACCACAGTCCGCTCACCAACCAAGAATTCACAAAATGTGACAAACACCAAATTGAAACTCTGCATTCATAATTCTGCAAAAACATCCTCTGTGCACAATGTACAACAAAGCAAGTATGAGCATTCACAGACAAGCTAGCCTGGAGTGTTTATGGACATATTCAATCTCTCCCTATACCAGTCTGCTGTCCCCATTTGGTTCAATATGTCCACCATTGTTCCTGTTCCCGAGAAAGAAAAGGTAACTGAACTAAGTAAATCTTGCCCCAAAGCACTCACTTCTGTCATCGCTAAGTGCTTTGAGAGGCTAATTAAGGATCATCTCACGTTCACCTTACCTGACACCCTAGACCCACTTCAATTTGCACAACGCCCCAATAGATCCACAGACGATGCACTGCAACGCACAATGCCCTATCCCATCTGGACAAGAGGAAAACCTATGTAAGAATGCAGTTCATTTACAACAGCTCAGTTCTCAACACCATAGTACCCTCCAAGATCATCATTAAGCTCGGGGCCTGTGACCACACATGCTTCCAACTCAATCATCAAGTTTGCAGAAGACACTATACTAGTAGACCTGATTACCAACAATGATGTGACAGCCTACAGGAAGGAGGTGAGTGTCCTCATGGAGTGGTGCCAGGAAAATAAGGAGCTGATTGCAGACTTCAGGAGACAGCAGAGGGAGAATTCACAATGACGGGGCCATATTGGAGAAGGTAAAAAGCTCCTCGTTGTACACATCACTGACAATCTGATATGGTCCACCCAGACAGACAGTGTGGTGAAGAAGGAAGCCTCAGGAGGCTGAGGAAATTTGGCTTGGCCTCTAAGACCCACAAACTTTTAGAGATGCACCATCGGGCTCTATCCCCCCTTGGTACGGCAACTGCATCACCTGCAAACGCAGGGCTCTCCAGAGGCTACTGCCCTCTGCCTAATGCATTACCGGAGGCACAGTGCCTTCCCTCCAGGACACCTACAGCACCCGATGTCACAGGAAGGCCAAAAAGGTCATCAAGGACATCAACCACCCGAGCAACGGCCTGTTCACCCTGCTATCATCCAGAAGGTGAGGTCAGTACAGGTGCATCAAAGCTGGGACCGAGAGACTGAAAACAGCTTCTATCTATCACTGGCCGGCCTCCTCCCAGTACACTGCCCTGAACTTAGTCACTGTCACTAGTCGGCTACCACCCTGTTACTCAACCCTGCACGTTAGAGGCTGCTGACCTATTTACATAGACATGGAATCACTGGTCACTTTAATAATGGAAACTGGTCACTTTAATAATGTTTACATACTGTTTTACTCATTTAATATGTATATACTGTATTCTAGTTAATGCCATCCTATTCAACTATTGCTGTACATATACAGTGGGGCAAAAAAGTATTTAGTCAGCCACCAATTGTGCAAGTTCTCCCACTTAAAAAGATGAGAGAGGCCTGTAATTTTCATCATAGGTACACTTCAACTATGACAGACAAAATGAGAAAAAAATGCAGAAAATCACATTGTAGGATTTTTAATGAATTTATTTGCAAATTAGAGAACTTGCACAATTGGTGGCTGACTAAATACTTTTTTGCCCCACTGTAATATTCTAAGTTTGGACACACCTACTCATTCAAGGGTATTTCTGTATTTTAATTATTTTCTATTTTATAAAATAATAGTGAAGACATCAACACCATGAAACCCCCCCACCCCCAAAAAGTGTTAAACAAATCCAAATATATTTTATGTTTTAGATTCTTCAAAGTAGCCACCATTTGCCTTGATGACTACTTTGCACACTCTTGGCATTCTCTCAACCACCTTCATGAGGAATGCTTTTCCCACAGACCTGAAGGAGTTCCCACATATGCTGAGCACTTGTTGGCTGCTTTTCCTTCACTCTGCAGTCCAACTCATCTGAAACATCTCAATTGGGTTGAGGTAGGGTGATTGTGGAGGCCAGGTCGTCTGACGCAGCACTCCATCAATCTCAAATTTGGACCAAAGGACAGATTTCCACTGGCATAATGTCCATTGTTCATGTTTCTTGCCCCAAGCAAGTCTCTTCTTCTTCTTAGTGTCCTTTAGTAGTGGTTTGCAGCAATTCAACCATGAAGGACTGATTCACGGAGTCTCCTCTGAACAGTTGATGTTGAGATGTGTCTGTTACTTGAACTCTGTGAAATATTTATTTTGGCTGCAATTTCTGAGGCTGGTAACTAATGAACTTATCCTCTGCAGCAGAGGTAACTCTGGGTCTTCCTTTCCGGTCCTCACGAGAGCCAGTTTCATCATAGTCCTTGATGGTTTTTGCAACTGCACTTGAATAACCTTGAAAAGTTCTTGACATTTTCAATATTGACTGACCTTCATGTCTTAAGGTAATGATTTTTCTTTGCATATTTGAGCTGTTCTTGCCATAATATGGACTTGATCATTTACCAAATAGGGCTACCTTGTCACAAACCAACTGATTAGCTCAAACAATAAGAAGGAAATAAATTTCACAAATTAACTTTTAACAAGGCACACCTGTTAATTCAAATGCATTCCAGGTGACTACCTCATGAAGTTGGTTGAGAGAATGCCAAGAGCTTGCAAAAGGGTGGCTACTTTGAAGATTCTCTCCAGAAATAAGTCTCTCACTGTTGCCGCCTGCTACCGACCCCCCTCAGCTCCCAGCTGTGCCCTGGACACCATTTGTGAATTGCTCACACCCCATCTAGCTTCAGAGTTTGTTCTGTTAGGTGACCTAAACTGGGATATGCTTAACACCCCGGCAGTCCTACAATCTAAGCTGGATGCCCTCAATCTCACACAAATCATCAAGGAACCCACCAGGTACAACCCTAAATCTGTAAACAAGGGCACCCTCATAGACGTCATCCTGACCAACTGGCCCTCCAAATACACCTCCGCTGTCTTCAACCAGGATCTCAGCGATCACTGCCTCATTGCCTGTATCCGCTACGGATCCGCAGTCAAACGACCACCCCTCATCACTGTCAAACACTCCCTAAAACACTTCTGTGAACAGGCCTTTCTAATCGACCTGGCCCGGGTATCCTGGAAGGATATTGACCTCATCCCGTCAGTTGAGGATGCCTGGTCATTCTTTAAAAGTAACTTCCTCACCATTTTAGATAAGCATGCTCCGTTCAAAAAATGCAGAACTAAGAACAGATAGCCCTTGGTTCACTCCAGACCTGACTGCCCTCGACCAGCACAAAAACATCCTGTGGCGGACTGCAATAGCATCGAATAGTCCCCGCGATATGCAACTGTTCCGGGAAGTCAGGAACCAATACACGCAGTCAGTCAGGAAAGCAAAGGCCAGCTTCTTCAGGCAGAAATTAGCTCTAACTCCAAAAAGTTCTGGGACACTGTGAAGTCCATGGAGAACAAGAGCACCTCCTCCCAGCTGCCCACTGCACTGAGGCTAGGTAACACGGTCACCACCAATAAATCCATGATTATCGAAAACTTCAACAAGCATTTCTCAACGGCTGGCCATGCCTTCCTCCTGGCTACTCCAACCTCGGCCAACAGCTCCGCCCCCCCCGCAGCTACTCGCCCAAGCCTCTCCAGGTTCTCCTTTACCCAAATCCAGATAGCAGATGTTCTGCTACAAATCAGTACAAATCAGCTGGGCTTGACAATCTGGACCCTCTATATCTGAAACTATTGGCCGCCATTGTCGCAACCCCTATTACCAGCCTGTTCAACCTCTCTTTCATATCGTCTGAGATCCCCAAGGATTGGAAAGCTGCCGCAGTCATCCCCCTCTTCAAAGGGGGAGACACCCTGGACCCAAACTGTTATAGACCTATATCCATCCTGCCCTGCCTATCTAAGGTCTTCGAAAGCCAAGTCAACAAACAGGTCACTGACCATCTCGAATCCCAAAGAACCTTCTCCGCTGTGCAATCTGGTTTCCGAGCCGGTCACGGGTGCACCTCAGCCACGCTCAAGGTACTAAACGATATCATAACCGCCATCGATAAAAGACAGTACTGTGCAGCCGTCTTCATCGACCTTGCCAAGGCTTTCGACTCTCTCAATCACCATATTCTTATCGGCAGACTCAGTAGCCTCGGTTTTTCTGATGACTGCCTTGCCTGGTTCACCAACTACTTTGCAGACAGAGTTCAGTGTGTCAAATCGGAGGGCATGCTGTCCGGTCCTCTGGCAGTCTCTATGGGGGTGCCACAGGGTTCAATTCTCGGGCCGACTCTTTTCTCTGTATATATCAATGATGTTGCTCTTGCTGCGGACGATTCCCTGATCCACCTCTACGCAGACGACACCATTCTGTATACTTCCGGCCGTCCTTGGACACTGTGCTATCTAATCTCCAAACGAGCTTCAATGCCATACAAAACTCCTTCCATGGCCTCCAACTGCTCTTAAACGCTAGTAAAACCAAATGCATGCTTTTCAACCGTTCGCTGCCTGCACCCGCACTCCCGACTAGCATCACCACCCTGGATGGTTCTGACCTAGAATATGTGGACATCTATAAGTACCTAGGTGTCTGGCTAGACTGTAAACTCTCCTTCCAGACTCATATCAAACATCTCCAATCTAAAATCAAATCTAGAGTTGGCTTTCTATTCCGCAACAAAGCCACCTTCACTCACGCCGCCAAACTTACCCTAGTAAAACTGACTATCCTACCGATCCTCGACTTCGGCGATGTCATCTACAAAATAGCTTCCAATACTCTACTCACCAAACTGGATGCAGTTTATCACAGTGCCATCCGTTTTGTTACTAAAGCACCTTATACCACCCACCACTGCACCCACCTGTATGCTCTAGTCGGCTGGCCCTCGCTACATATTCGTCGCCAGACCTACTGGCTCCAGGTCATCTACAAGTCCATGCTAGGTAAAGCTCCGCCTTATCTCAGTTCACTGGTCACGATGGCAACACCCACCCGTAGCACGCGCTCCAGCAGGTGTATCTCACTGATCATCCCTAAAGCCAACACCTAATTTGGCCGCCTTTTGTTCGAGTTCTCTGCTGCCTGTGACTTGAACGAATTGCAAAAATCGTTGAAGTTGGAGACTTTTATCTCCCTCACCAACTTCAAACATCTGCTATCTGAGCAGCTAACCGATCGCTGCAGCTGTACATAGTCTATCGGTAAATAGCCCACCCAATTTAACCTACCTCATCCCCATACTGTTTATATTTATTTACTCTTCTGCACACGAATATCTCTACCTGTACATGACCATCTGATCATTTATCACTCCAGTGTTAATCTGCAAAATTGTAATTATCCGCCTACCTCCTCATGCCTTTTGCACACAATGTATATAGACTCTTTTTTTTTCTACTGTGTTATTGACTTGTTAATTGTTTACTCCATGTGTAACTCTGTGTTGTCTGTTCACACTGCTATGCTTTATCTTGGCCAGGTCGCAGTTGCAAATGAGAACTTGTTCTCAACTAACCTACATGGTTAAATAAAGGTGAAAAAAATATATAAAAAAATACCAAATCTATTTTGATTTGTTTCACACTTTTTGGTTATTACATGAATCCACCTGTGTTATTTCATAGTTTTGAGGTCTTCACTATTATTCTATGATGTAGAAAATAGTAAAAAATAAATAAAAACCCTGAAATGAGTAGGTGTGTCCAAACTTTTGACTGATACTGTATATATATATATATATATATATTAACAAACAGTTAATTCGGGAAAGAATTCAGACCCCTTGATTTTTTCCGCATTTTGTTACGTTACAGCCTTATTCTAAAATGGATTCGTTTTTTTCCCCTCATCATTTTATACACAATACCCAATAATGGCAAAGGAAAACAGGTTTTTAGAAATGTATGGAAATGTATAAAAAAATAAAAAAATGAAATATAACATTTACATAAGTATTCAGACCCTTTACTCAGTACATTGCTGAAGAACCTTTGGCAGCAATTACAGCCTTGAGTTTTCTTGGGTATGACACTACAAGCTTGGCACACCTGTATTTGGGGAGTTTCTCGCATTATTCTCTGCAGATCCTCTCAAGCTCTGTCAGGTTGGTTGGGGAGCGTTGCTGCACAGCTATTTTCAGGTCTCTCCAGAGATGTTAGATCGGGTTCAAGTCCGGGCTCTGGCTGGGGCACCCAAGGACATTCAGAGACTTGTCCCGAAGCCACTCCTGCATTGTCTTGGCTGTGTGCTTAGGGTTGGTATTGGTAGGTGAACCCTCGCCCCAGTCTGAGGTCCTGACTGCTCTGGAGCAGGCTTTCATCATCAAGGATCACTCTGTACTTTGCTCCGTTCATCCGTCCTTCGATCATGACTAGTCTCCCAGTCCCTACCGCTGAAAAACATCCCCATAGCATGATGCTGCCACCACCATGCTTCACCATAGGGATGGTGCCAGGTTTCCTCCAGACGTGACGCTTGGCATTCAGTCCAAAGAATTACATTTTGGTTTCATCAGACCAGAGAATTTTCATGGTCTGAGAGTTCTTTCGGTGCCTTTTGGCAAACTCCAGGTGGGCTGTCATGCATCTTTTACTGAGGAGTGGTTTCCGTCTGGCCTCTCTACCATAAATGCCTGATTGGTGGAGTGCTGCAGAGATGGTTGTCCTTCTGGAAGGCTCTCCCATCTCCACAGAGGAACTCAGGAGCTCTGTCAGAGTGACAATCGGGTTCTTGGTCACCTCCCTGACCAAGGCCCTTCTCCTCCAATTGCTCAGTTTGGCCGGGCGGAAGCTCTAGGAAGTTTCAAACTGTTTGATGGAGGCCACAGTGTTCATGGGGACCTTCAATGCTGCAGACATTTTTTGGTACCCTTCCCCAGATCTGGGCCTTGACACGATCCTGTCCTTATATAGACAGGTCTATGCCTTTCCAAATCATGTCCAATCAATAGGTGTCCACCACAGGTGGACTCCCATTGATCATCTCAAGGATGATCAATGGAAACAGGATGCACCTGAGCTCAATTTCGAGTCACTTAACAAAGGGTCTGAATACTTATTTAAATAAGGTATTTATGTTATTTTTTTTATACATTTGCACACATTTCTAAAAATCTGTTTATGCCTTGTCATTATGGGGTTGGAACGTGTACGCTGGGAGTTGGGAAGCAAGTACAGGGAGTGAATAATTGAATAAACAAACAAACATGGAACAAAACAAGAAACATGAAAAGCGTACAGACTTGAAACAGACACAGAGTCAATAACGCCTGAGGAAAGAACCAAATGGAGTGACAGATATAGGGAGATAATCAGGAAGGTGATGGAGTCCAGGTGAGTCTCATAAGGCGCAGGTGCGTGTAATGATGGTGACAGGTGTACATAATAATGAGGAAACTGCCGACAACGAGCGCCAGAGGCGAAGCAGAGGTAGACGTGACAGGGGTATTGTGTGTACATTGATTGGGATTTGTTTTTTATTTCATCCATTTTAGAGCAGAATTAGGCTGATACACGCTAATGATCAAAATCCAGAAAAGAGCCTTCAAATTCCACAATCACCTAAAAGGAAGCGATTCCAAAACCTTATAACAAAGCCATCACCTACAGAGAGATTAACCTAGAGAAGAGTCCTAGAGCTAGTCCTGGGGCTCTGTTCACAAACACAAACAGACCTCACAGAGCCCCAGGACAGCAACACAATTAGACCCAACCAAATCATGAGAAAACAAAAAGATAATTACTTCACACAAGAAAACAGAGCTAACTGGAATGCTAGTTGGCCCTAAACAGAGAGTACACAGTGGCAGAATTCCAGACCACTGTGATTGACAAAATTAAGGAAAGTTTTGACTATGTACAGACTGATTGAACATAGCCTTGCTATTGAGAGAGGCCACCGTTGGCAGACCGGGCTTTTAAGAGAAGACAGGCTATGGCACACTGCCCACAAAACTGAGCTGCACTTCCTAACCTCCTGACAAATGTATGACCATATTAGAGACACATATTTCCCTCAGATTATAAAGACCCACAAAGAAATTGAAAACAAATCCAATTTTTATAAACTCCCATATCTTTTGGGTGAAATACCACAGTGTGCCATCACAGCAGCAAGATTTGTGACCTGTTGCCACAGGAAAAGTGCAACTAGTGAAGAACAAACATTATTGTAAATACAACCCATATTTACTATTTGCACATGTTCCAACACTGTACATAGCCATAATATAACATTTGAAAACTTTGAAACTTTTGTGAGTGTAATGTTTACTGTTCATTTTTGATTGTTTACATGTATTTCACTTTTGTTAATCTATTTTACCTGCATTGGCAATGTAAACATAAGTTTCCAATGCCAAAAAAGCCCTTTGAATTGAATTAAATTGAGAGAGAGAGAGAGAGAGTTGGCATACTGCCTCACTTCCCAAATTGTTTCCAGCAGCTTCGAATGGGGAAATACCATTCTGGGAGCAAGATCCTTTTGTCTGTGTAAAACATTATTGCCATTGTTTCTGTCTGAAGATTTTAAACTAAAACACCTGCCCCGAAACAGAGACCCAGGTTAGAAGAGACTGGAGGGTTTGATTTACTGTTGTATCTTTATTGGAGGTTTGCTTTCAAACCATGAAAGCCAAAGCCAAAATGGACTTCAAGAAATGGCCCAGATTTGAACCTGTATGTGTGTGATTAGCGTTTAGCATAACTATTCATATTTGGAGGGAAACTGTTCATAGAAAAATAGCCAAATCGTACCAAAACACCCTATTCACTATACAATGCACTACCTTTGATCCATAGAGCATAGGCTGTCATTTGGGACGCAGATCTTGTTCTTCTCTATGAATAGGATTTGCCTCTATCTCTACCTACCATGGCCACTTCATATTGCTCTTCACTCCCCTTCCATCTCTAATAAAGCTGTCTTCCATTCTAAGAGCTCTGAGACACTGGCTCTGTTGAAAAGCCCAAGATGTACTGTAGAATGCATATTTGTGGTAAAGAAGTATAGAAATGTGTGAAAATGTTTAAGCGTCCAAAGTATGCACGTCTGCATAGAGTGAAAGGAGGTCATTAAATGTTTTCACATTTAGAGTGCGTCCCAAATAGCACCCTATTCCCATAGGGCTCTGGCCAAAAGGAATGGACTATGTAGGTAGAGTAGAGGGTGCCATTTGGGGCGCTGACATAGATACTTTCCATTCCAGTACCCAGACATAATGATCCAAAGGCATGCATGAAATAACAGCATATACTTTAACCTTAAAACCACATCACAGAATTGTTCAGTCTTGTCCTTACTGCAACTTATTTTTTCTTGGTAGTAGGTGTTGTATAATATGTTGTATAATATAACTCGTATACGGCCGGAGTCTTATGGCTGCATCCTAAATGGCAACCCTGGTCAATTTGGGACATACCCTGGTCAAATGTGGTGCACTACATAGGAAATAGGGTGCAATTTGGGACATAACTTAATATCTGTTTCATGTTGTTGAAGGCAACCAGAAGCATCAGATTGTCAAGTTGAGTGCCTCAATGCACCATAATGTGGAGGCGAGAGAACATCTTCCAGTGGACGAATTGAGAGGGAAAATACTGGCAGAAGAACCATCATCCTCTTCACTTTCCCAGCCAGACCGAACACGGTTGATATTGTCACTGAAGAAAAGATAGAGATTGATCAGGAAGAGCGGTGACTCAGACTTGTGGAAAAGTTCCCTTAAGCTTTTAGAGAGGTGTCTAATTTAGGACAATGAGTGAAGATATCACAGAACCCAAATCTCATGAGAGGATGCATTTGGTAAAATCCACCCTATTAGGGCACTTCTTTGGACCAGAGCCCTACATCCTGTAGGGAATAGAGTGTCATTGTAGAGTCAGATGCATCTCATCTACAACCGGATTTGTGCACAGTTGAACGAGCAGCTCACAGAGTTTACTGAGTACACTACACGTTTACAACATACCGTGTAACTATATCATCATAATCCTGGCCCTTTGTAATAAGATTCCAGATTTAATTCTGACAGATGACTCAGTTACTGAATACGACTATCGCCCAATATAGCCTCGGTGTCCTCTTGTTCACCCTTTTCACTAGTAGGCATAATAGAGCCTATTCTTCACTGTCCCATTAAACACATCAGCTCTATTGAATACAAGCCATTTGAAAGCGGCAGTACCCTTGAGCATAGCAATTAACCTAGTAGAGCTGCATCTTATATTCACTAATACATATATGAACACATAGTCCATGCCTACTGCCCTCTGCTAGATGGTGTGATAAGCCATTGAGTCCCATAATAATATCCCCATCGATCACAGGGGATCACCAAGACTGGAGTCCCAGGGGTGGCTTGCAATGCTTTACCAAGAAGGGGAATTTAGAGGTTGAGAGGAGCATGGCTACTTTGCCTTGAGGCACTAATTTGTATCTATAAAGCTACAGCGTTATCATTGAATCATATCTCTGAGGAAACCTAGGTAACGTAGGTTACATGGGAGGGAGGGAGAGAGAGAGAGAGAGAGAGAGAGAGAGAGAGAGAGAGAGAGAGAGACACGAGGTGTCAATAGGTCAATAGTAACCTCATCAGGAATATGACGACAGTAACTCAATGCTAAGACAGGTGCGTGCAGCGTATCTCTGCAGTGTCGTCATGTCATCATTGATTTAAGGCATGCTTGTCCTTGGATCTTGACATGAAGGTACTTCATTGTAAGTGCAGATCAATTGGCTAAGCTGACAAGGAGCAATACTGAAAGGTTTCTTGGTAGCCTTCATTTGTGTGTTAGACAACATAGATGCGTGACAAATAAAACACACGTCACTGAATGTACTCCGTTCATTTCACAGAAAAGCCTTTCCAAGAAAAGTACAAGTGTATTCCGACACCTTGCTATGAAGTCTCTAACGACGACAAAACATACATGTTACGCCTGTCATGAAACTGGGATTTGAAGGAGAACGTGGAACAATAATGGTTCTGCATTGATAGAATTTTCGGAAGTGGGATTGGCAATGTACAACACATCAATAACCCCTACCACAAAATGATGCGTTTTTAGAGTTTCCTGAAGTTCATATGCAATAATCAATCCGCAGGCGATGATTTCCAACTTGATTTTTATGACACAATTGTCTCCGCTAGCTTCCATAAAATCTTCATGTCCTTTCATGACAAGTATCGGCCGGACTGCCGGTGTGTTATTAGTTTATTGATGATGTTAATGATGATAGAAAATTGGAGCATTTCCAACCACCATGGAAATTGCCTTCGGCTAAAAAATAGCAACCAAAGAGTTTGAATGTCTTTTATAGCTTTGTTTTCATAGTGCAATTCAGTAATACAATTAGGTTGTTATGGTTCTCACTGGGTGTAGTGTCATCCTTAAAGTTTGTCTCAAAGCAGTGATCCATGGCGAATAGCTAGAGTCGAGAAGATCGTTGCGACAGGTTTATAATATAAATCAAACATTGGCCAAAAGGAAAGAGAAGATAAAAAATAATAGAGAACTGTGCAAACAGAAAATCTGCTGTTTCAAATGGCCCTCTTGATCATTTGCCAAACGAGAAAACTTTTTTGGTATCAACAGAATGTACACACAATGCCTAATGCAAGTTCACTGACTACAAGTTGCCACTTGAGCCACATATGGTTTTGTGCAATGATTGTTTCAAGGTGATAATAACAGAGGTTTGAATGCTCAATACTGAAGTACAGTCCAGCGACTAAGTGGAAAAAAAGGTAATTTGGGATAACGGCACCAACATTCTCCCACAGCTAGGTCATATCCAAATAAGTATTTTTGGCTATAGTACCATCTCAGAATGTGTCTATTACCCCCTTAATTGTATTGAACTAAACGAAATGTATTTGATTTCATCCACTCATACACAAAACTAATTTAGCACAATATGCCCCTCCCTCCCTCTTATTTTGTTTTATTAATCACCTATGTATTTTATGTTTACTCACATTTTATGTTCTCCGTTGGTCATTTGCCATTCCCCCGTAACTGAAATTGCCTTTGTAGGCTGAGAGCATTTCTGCATTTCCTAATGTTTCAAATCATCTCTCTTTTGTAGTCTGATGTGATTGGGTTATGGCTCTTCCGTAGTGTATGATAGAACACCTCTTTCTCAAGAGCCATAGTATTGCCATAGCCATCCATTTAAAAGCTTCACATTATTAAAAGCTGTTTACTGTATGGCCGACAGCAAGTCTACCTAAAGACTTAACTACAAAACGCACAACGTCTATGGTCCGCGGAGACTGTGATACCACAGACGACGGAGCGCTATCTAATGTAAGACAATGGCGGTTTTCACTCATATCGTGTCAATGCCTCCCTGTAGAACTTCTCACTGGTACAGTACACATGCTCTGGGGAGATCACTTCTAAATTCTATTGTGTAAAGAGCCTCAATTCAATGCTTTTCTGAAAAGTGCAGCCATTGATCAAAATATGTAGCTGTCCAACTCTAATACTGTTAAATGCAACAGTTCAGGGTACGCTTATTTTTTTGGTTGTTGTTATAAAAGTACCATCCCTGAAATGTTCTTCTTTCATTCGTTGAGATATATTTCTCGGTCATGTCCTCCTTGTAAAGTGGGCTACCAGCTGAGGCTGTGTGAACCCGGAGCAAGGATCCATCTGGATGCCCAAACGGGACGTAGGAGGAGGGGAGAGTCATAGAGGGAGGTGTGAAGAAGGGACCAGAGTTGGCCACTGACACAGCCTTCCTAAAAGTCAGTCAGTCAGTGCCATAATAAGAACAGATTGTGGTAGGAGGGATGGAGGGATGGAGGGATGGAGGGTTAGAAGAATGGAGGGATGTGTCCCATTTCTAAAAGTGAGTAACACAGAGACCAGATGACAGCAAGCTCTGAAACTCAGTCAAACAGGCCATCCGAGAGCGAGAGAGAGAAAGAGAGAGAGCGAGAAAGAGGAGGTGTATAATTGGAAAGAGGATGATGATGATGATGATGATGATGATGATGAGCTCATTCACAGCCAAAATTGGTTTCACAATAACACCATGCACAGGGGAACACTTTCAAAACAACAAACATAAAACAACAAACTGTTTTGGTAGGATTTGGCCCATGATTACAGCTCATGAAGTCCTCCATTCAAAATTGAGACAGAAATGAATCTGAAATATTGGGTTGCTAAGGAAAAACAAGATGTTATCCTATTGTATAACCTGGCATATGGTGAAATAATGGATGGTGCGTGTGTGTGTGTGTGCGTGTGCGCGTGTGTGTGTGTGTGTGCGTGCTCATGCTTGTGTGTGTGTATTGTGTGCTTGTCTGCAGACTATATGTCTTGTCCCTCAACCCCCACTGGCACACATATGGTCCCCTGCCACCTCGCCATGTGTGCTGCAGGGTTTAGAGTACTGTACAGTTAGTATCCTGTTCTCTGAGTGGCGTCACTCTGGTTCCCTATGCCAAAGTCAATAACTGCACCACCCGTAATTGTAAATGGCAAGATTAGATCATTCAATTGAACCTGACTATACTCTACATTGATCCAACGAGCTGGATGTGTAAGGTTATAAGTAATTGATTTGAGAGCCTCTTGGAAACGCTATTATAGTTTAAAATAAAGCTTTTCTGGCTGGTGCAGAGCTTTACTCTATTCAGTGAAATAGGATTATTTCCCACAATGCCCATTGGAATTTGATACTCAACCCGAATGATCAATCAAATGTATTTGTAAAGACATTTTCACATCAGCAGTTGACACAAAGTGATTTACAATAACCTGGCCCTAGACACCAAAATGCAAGCAGAAGCAAAATCATATTGTCCACAAATCATGTTAGTAAAAATGTGGCCTTACTGGTTGATAACATGTCGAGGGCAGACAGACTACACTGTACAGGTCCACGCTCGGCAGATTGAGACAACGAAAAAAGCCTGACATGGAAAAGGGCTTGGCCCCCGACAGAGGAACACAAAACCCAGAGACGTATCAAAGTCCGTCTGAAACGCGACGTTGATCGATGTTATCTGAGAAACGTGCGGCCATATTCTACTCCCCCCACTATCTCAACACGCACAACAATTCAGTTAGCGCTCCTCTCCCACAACACATAACAAGATTAGCGCCGAGCGAGGAGCCACGGCGATACACATCTCTCCCCTCGCTCGCTCATGTTTCATTCCCGTTAGGAAATAAATAAATGAGGAGAAATAAAGCTCTGCTGTTAACAATGGGCCTTCCTTCCTTCATCTGCATTCAGAAGCGCTACCTATTGTTGATCACCTGAATTCTAGCGTGTTTGCTTATCTCGCCGACACACTCCCGTGCCCTCTACACTGTATTCCTTGTGGCATTAGAATGTTGCAGGCTACATTTACTTTTAATAATCCAATTCAGTGTATCCAATGTGTTTATGTTAGCTTTGAGCCACTTGTCATATCATTGACATTCACTTTGAATATCTAGCTACAGTGCGTCTTCCCTGAACACGTGTATTTGTTTCGGAAGACCTACTGTATGTTGATAATGGCTAGGCTATTGTAATGTCTCTGGCTATAATAGTACTGACTGACTGTCATGTGTGTCATGGATGTATGTAAAAGGTTTGCCTACTGTATACAGCTTGACCTAATGTGAGTATTAATGGAGAGTATGAGTTAATGTGAGTATTAATGGTTAACAGGTAAGGCCAGGGGTTTTAATATATCATCAAATTATATTATATATCTGAGCTGACAACAGATCAGCTTTAAGAAACCATCGATTTGTGTGTGTGTGAGTGTGTGGTATGTGGTGTTTGTGTGTCTAGGTGTGTGTGTGTGTGCGTGCGTGCGTGCGTGCGTGCGTGCGTGTGTGTGTGCGTGAGCGTGTGTGATATTAAAATAGGAAATCTAAACTAGAGACAGACAGAATATTTCCTCTCCCTCCTCCTGTCACCGAATCCTCTGATAATCCAACAACCTGTCGGTCGTTATGTAACGAAGGCTGGCTTCTTAAAATACGTTCCCGCAGTCCTCCTGGTGATGGCCTGTTAAAACATGGTATAATCCCAGGATCCCCCTGGGTCTGTCATTACATGGTATAATCCAATGACCCCCCCCCCCCACCCCACCCCCCCATCCTCCACCGCCACATGGTTCTGGTGCCATGGGTCTTACCAGCTGCTACCAATTCTTATAATCTTCATCTACATCATGATTCTCTTCATGTGGTCCCTCCTTATAAGGATCAGCTAGAGTAGAAAACCTCCCATAGAGTCAAAAACCTCCCATAGAGTCAAAAACCTCCCATAGAGTCAAAAACCTCCCATAGAGTCAAAAACCTCCCATAGAGTCAAAAACCTCCCATAGAGTCAAAAACCTCCCATTTTGCAGCATTGGTTTCCATGTTGGATCTTGGTTGCTTTTAACATGTGGTATAATTGCATTGTCTGTAATGTCCCAGGGATGTAACACACTACATGTCTGTCTTGTCCGTGTGTTGTGGTTTTTACCTCCTTGTTGCATGGACAGAAATACAATGATGTCATTGTGACTGTGTGTAATCTGTTTTCTCCGAGGGTGATCTGGCACCACCAGACCCCCACACAGAGCCTGTACACATGTCACTTCCCCTCCCAGCAGCCCCCTGTGTAAACGTATCACAGGAAATGTGCCTTTTCTTGATAACCCTGACTCACTGACTAAACTGTGCTGTGCCAGTCAGCAAGTGCAGGTGAGGGAGTGTTATATACGGTTATACAATGGTAGGCAGTTTTTTGGGATGAGTCTGGTCCTGGAAGCAGAACTGAGCGATTTCCGCTAGATGGGCGAGCTGCAAAGTCAAAATTGGCTATATTGTAAAAATTCATGAAAATAAAAATGTGCTTTTTGGTCTTCATTTAAGGTAAGGGTTAGGCAATAGGGTTAGCGGGGTGGTTAAGGTTAAAGTTAGGTTTAAATCAGTTTTTATGACTTTGTGACTGTGCCAGCTAGTGACTATTCTGCAGAGCTGCCTCCAGAAGTCGTATCATGACAATAAAACGCTAACCTGCCACTGGTAGCCTGGGACACAAACCCTCTGATGGAGCTGCTCCAGAATAAATCAGGGAAGTGAAACAGGGAAGCGGAGAGTTATTATACAATGTGGATTCCAGGCTATGACACTGGTTAGACACCATAATCACCAGCAAAAAAAGTACACTAGATCCACCAGGCTAGCCAACCCATTCACTACAACAGTCTGTGGATGTGGTTCTTATTGATGTTCACTTGAGGTCTTTACTCTTAAGGCTATGACACTAGTTGGACATGATACAGAGATCCACAGTCCAGCCGAAGACCCATCCATTTTCGAAGAGTCTCATTGTGTGCCCACCATTGCATATATGTCCTACTGGGCAATTCATTTTCCTGATGCATGTGAGACTCTATTTAGATAAATGGTGCAGATATCTGAATGGCAAACATTAAAGCCTGACTGGTAGATTTATAGATCAATCTGCAAGCCTGCTGAAAACACCACGGATCAGCTCTTTCTTTCCCCTGCAAAGGTTCCTTTTCCTTCACCACAACGTTTTTAAAGAAAGATTACACTAATAATTAATAATATATTGGCGGCAATAAAACAGTGGGATTTATACGAGTCATTTTTTTTCCTGAGTTTGTGGTGATGTGTACTTGATGATGTGATGTTATTAGCTCATTTTGAAATGTTTACAAGGCAATAATCCACACTGCCCTCTTGTATGCTTTAAGTGAAGCGAGAAAAACTGCCCAACTGAGCATTTTTCTTTGGAGACTAAGTTGGGCAGTAGGAGAGACCAGGGGAACAAAGTAATTGGGGTCACTTGTAACAGCTTAATAACTCAAATTAGAAACTACTTAGAAAGCTTTTATCCAGTGTGCTAATGCTTGGTTATTGTCTCTTGAACTGACCGTTGATTTGCTATGGCTCTACTCATCAATCTAGCAAGAAGGCAATATTTGGAGTAATGTAGTCGTGTGCTTGATTATTTATGTATGGGAAAGAAAACCCATATGACCCAGTACATAATGCAAGTATAATAAACCATATAGAAATATGAAAATATTATAGTGAATTCATGACATGTGAATTAATTAGCCCTTTTCATGCTTTATAATGTCTATATATAGTTTGCAATCAGTTTTTAGCAACATCTACCCAAAATATTTCACATTCTTTATAACTTTACCCAAAATATCATGGCATTAGTAATAGTCAAAAAAGCTCGCTTTATCTTTATCGCGCTTACGTCTGTGGTGTAAAAAAAAATACAAATAAAGAATTTGGACTTCCACACTTCCACACACATACTTATCTCAGGTTTAGGGAAGTGTGTAGGTCACATTCTTTATCGTACAGCTATGAAAGTTATATAGTTATATATTTAGAACCACGTCCTCGGTAGGAATCCAGCGATGGCTATGTGTCGGTGGGTGTCAACCTTTTCTAAAGACGGCCCCTTTGAGGGGATGTGGCAAAGAGCTGACAAAATGGATTGTAATGAAGAACTGGATAGAGCCAGAGACAATGTTTATTCGACAGAGAAGCGTCTGAATGTCCTAGAGCAGTAGGTTTTCTGTGTTCTAACTTAGAAAACAGTGGGAAATGAATCAAATAAATAATGGAAATATTGTTTTTTATTGACAAAAAAATAAATAAATTGAGACCCTAAATTAAATATACACTTCCTTATGTATTTATTTGGACAGTGAAGCTAAAACCTTTCATTTTGCTGTTTGACCCAGCATTTTGGATTTGAGATCAAATGTTTTATAAGAGTCGAAATTACAGAATGTTACCTTTTATTTGAGGGTATTTTCATAGGTATTTGTACAAATTCACTTACAGTGTATTACATTTTGTCAAAAATGTAGTATTTGGTCCCATATTCCTAGCACGCAATGACTAAATCGAGCTTGTGACTCTACAACTTGTTGGATGCATTTGCAGTTTGTTTTGGTTGTATGTTAGATTATTTTATTCAAAATTTAAATGAATGGTAAATAATATATTGTGTCATTTTGGAGCCGCTTTTATTGTGAATAAGAGTAGAATATGTTTCTAGAAACACAAAAGCATCTCAAGGTCCTGAAGTGGCCTAGCCAGTCTCCAGACCTGAACCCAATAGAACATCTTTGGAGGGAGCTGAAAGTCCGTATTGCCCAGCGACAGCCTCGAAACCTGAAGGTTCTGGAGAAGATCTGTATGGAGGAGTGGGCCAAAATCCCTGCTGCAGTGTGTGCAAACCTGGTCAAGAACTACAGGAAACGTATGATCTCTGTAATTGCAAACGAAGGTTTCTGTACCAAATATTAAGTTCTGCTTTTCTGATGTATCAAATACTTATATCATGCAATAAAATGCAAATGAATTACTTAAAAATCATACAATGTGATTTTCTGGATTTTTGTTTAAGATTCCGTCTCTCACAGTTGAAGTGTATGATAAAAAAATTACAGACCTCTACATGCTTTGTAAGTAGGAAAACCTGCAGTGTATCAAATAACTGTTCTCCCCACTGTAACTCAAATAATATTTTCATAAAAAGCAAAAGCCTTAAAGTGTTACTTTGTTCCCCAGTCTCCCCTTTAATCAAGAAAATGTTAAACTGGGGAAGGGATCCTCCCATGTAAAGGGGAACATATACACAACTAATGTATTTACAGATCAGATACGCCAGAAGCTTACTATGTACACTACAGCTTCATATAATAAAATAAACGTGATTCTAATGTTACAGTGGCAGTGAGTCTAAAATGTGTTCTTTAAAGCCCACATCTTCATTCCCACCATCTGGTTTGTATATCCAGTGATGGCAGGAGAAAATGGGAACTATCACTCGCTGGGGTTGGCTATTCTGTGACTGTGTGCTATGCTATAAACAGATTTGGGATGGCAGCCGTCCTCCACATTTTCACAGACTTTGGGAGTGTTCAACAAAACTCTCTTGGTCACTCTGAGACACGCTCGCCACAAGCACGAGCAGAACAGCATCCATAGCAATCGTCCCACTTCCAATTTAGGTGTGGATCAGATTGGAGAAAAGTGAGCAGTGAGCAAAGCGCTGCTGTATTGTAAGTATGTTTGTCACAGGAATGATAAAAAACGATGACATGCTGTGTGCTTCTCTGGGAGAAGAGCCAATTACCTGGGGTTTCCCTCTCCAAACTTTACCCCAGTGGGAGTGGACTTTCATCATCATCTTGTTGGTGGATAGTGTGGGTTAGGCCTGGGTGATGCTCCAATTACTATGACTCCAAGTGACTTTCTGAGAATAGCTAGCTGCTAGCCTCTCACTCTCGGGCTCTCTAGGGACTGTATCCATTATATCAACTCTAATTTCCAAGCAGTACAACCTAGAAGAAAACACACACATGAACACACACGCTCTACACGATCACAAGCTCACACACTCTCAATTCTCACCACAGATGGCAGAAGCCCCATCACTTTCACAAACTCTAGCTGGTTTCTTGGAGAGTTGGCTCGTGTAAATCTGACTGCATGGTTAAGCTTATTATGTAAATACCCAGTCTGTTCACAGTGATGGGAACGTGTGGGCTGGAATCAGGTTATTTTTATACCATGCACTGCGATACTGTCTGTCTGTCTGTCCTACACTCCCTGGCCAAGCCTAAACAGCCAAGCATCCTTTCCATTACTGATAGTTCTCAAGCTATGGTTAGAGTAACAGGCCGATCAGTGCAATGCCTTATGTCTCCTTTCAAACTTCCTAGAATGAAGTCCAATGACATAACAGCCGATCAAATCTTTCTAAGAGACTCTGATATGTCAATTTCCTCTGTCAGCTGGTCTTGGATGTTGATTGGATGCTGATCCACCGGTTTATATGGCTTGTCTCTTCCTGGAAGACTTGACCAGTGGTGAGGGTGTAAAGCAGTGGGCGAACCCCCCCCTTCAGCGTCCCCCCCCCCCCCCCAAAACACCATTCTGCACTAACTGTAATTTTTATTCTGACATTTGGAACAACACAAATAAATAATTATAACATTTAAAACTATATAAATATCAAAAATATGTACAAAAAAAGTAACGAAGACAAATGCTGATTTTGCACTCGAGCATCAATACATTACCCGTCCCCCAACACCGCCAACCAAAAGTCAAGACTAAACCAGTTCACCTTGTTAATGTGCAGACTGGTTTTATATTATTCTTAATGATTTCGCACAAACCAGAAAAAAATGCAACAATATGTCTGTGAAACTGTATATTCACAGTATCATGAATAGTATTTCGTAGTGTGACTGATTTGACTAATTCCATTAGTACTGTACAAAGCCAGAGGTGCGCTATTTGATAGATTCCCCCGCTCCCCCTACCTCGGGCTTCCGGTGGGGAGACCTGAGGTCAACCTACCCCCGCTCCCCTCCCCATCTCGTACTTCTGAGTGGGAGACCTTCCCAGGCAGTAGCCTGCCTGGCTCACAAACTAGAATCAGGGCGCCCACTCCGACGAGGTTAATTGACACACAGTTCCACACGGTGACATGATGTCATTGACGTGACGTGCAAATGAGCGATAGAAAACCGATCCCACAAATGTCACCATTCCATTTTTTTTTGTTTGGGCACCCCGTGCTGCCCCCGGCAAGATGACGCCCTGGGTGGCTGCCCATGTCGCCTATACCTAAATCCCCCGCTGGTGTAGAGTAGCTGCACTGATTATGCTGGATGTTAGCCTCCAAGCTAATGTTTGTCTTACAACAGGCAGACACGATCAGAATTACGTGGACATTGTTTTTCTCTAATGTGGTTGCAAACCTTGTTGGATAAAGTCCCAATACATTTAGATCCATAGATCCTATGAGGGAGATACTGAACTGAGGTACTAGAGTGAAACAGACAGAAAAAAAGAGAGAGTAGAGGGGTAGAGAAAGAGAGTAAAGGAGAAAGGACAAACAAATTCCAACTACTTGACCTGAGCAGAATGTGGTGCGCCTATGAAGCCTACAGCAGGCTTCTGGGCTTTTTTCATTCATTTCTGGCCCTCAGAAGTAGGAGGAAGCAGAAGGAAGGCTTTGGAGCAGAGCTGCCAATATGACAAGGCTGGGTGAATGAAGAACAGATGCAGATATTACATGTAGAGTCACATTTGGAGAAGGATAGATGGAGGGAGAGCAGAAGAGAGGAAATGAGGCGGGGGGGGGGGGGGGGGGGGGAAAGAGATTGAAAGGACAGGAGGAGAGGGAGGTTGGAGGTTTGTGGGGCCCTGCCTAGCCCTGGCAGGACTGCACCGTGGGAGGAACAGGGAGAGTGGAGGAGAGAAGCAATGTGTTGGTGGTGGTGGTGGAGCAGGCTAAAGACTCCTCTGAAGATTACAGAGCAGGAAATTAAATGGGAAAAAATAGGATTTGAGAGAAAAAGAGAGACGGGGAAATAGGAGGAAAAGAGAGGGACTGGGAGAGAGGAGGAAAAGAGAGAGACTGGGAGAGAGGAGGAAAAGAGAGAGACTGGGAGAGAGGAGGAAAAGAGAGAGACTGGGAGAGAGGAGGAAAAGAGAGGGACTGGGAGAGAGGAGGAAAAGAGAGAGACTGGGAGAGAGGAGGAAAAGAGAGAGACTGGGAGAGATGAGGAAAAGAGAGGGACTGGGCGAGAGGAGGAAAAGAGAGAGACTGGGAGAGAGGAGGAAAAGAGAGGGACTGGGCGAGAGGAGGAAAAGAGAGAGACTGGGAGAGATGAGGAAAAGAGAGAGACTGGGAGAGAGGAGGAAAATAGAGAGACTGGGAGAGAGGAGGAAAATAGAGAGACTGGGAGAGAGGAGGAAAATAGAGAGACTGGGAGAGAGGAGGAAAAGAGAGGGACTGGGAGAGAGGAGGAAAAGAGAGAGACTGGGAGAGAGGAGGAAAAGAGAGAGACTGGGAGAGAGGAGGAAAAGAGAGGGACTGGGAGAGAGGAAAAGAGAGGGACTGGGAGAGAGGAGGAAAAGAGAGGGACTGGGAGAGAGGAGGAAAAGAGAGGGACTGGGAGAGAGGAGGAAAAGAGAGGGACTGGGAGAGAGGAGGAAAAGAGAGGGACTGGGAGAGAGGAAGTGGGGAATAGAGAGTAAGATGAATAGGGGGAGAGAGAGAGAGAGAGAGAGAGAGATAGAGAAACTAAAGGGGCCTGTGGTGCAGATGGCAGGTAAATTGACTGCTTGTGCTCTAGTTTTAGGATGCCGTGTGGCGTCACTGAACGTCTGGGACACAGACCAGACCATCCATGAGGCTGCTGCACCTGTTCTCTGTTCTGCTGCCTGCCTGCCTGCCTGTGTGCGTGCGTGTGTGTGTGTGTTCAATACCACCAGCTTGAGATAACATCAAAGACAAATGCACAACTAGAGCAAGCTATCCACTACAGTAAAGAATATGTTCAGTACACTGAACAAGAATAGTGTATAATTGCAACTTGCAACAATTTCCAAGATTTTACTGAGTTACAGTTTATATGAGGAAATCAATAAAATGCTATTGTGTTTGTTGTCCATAGCTTATTCCAGCCCATGCCATAACCCCACCGCCACCATGTGGCACTCTGTTTACAATGTTGACATCAGCAATCCGCTCGCCCACACGTGATCTGCGGTTGTGAGGCCAGTTGGATGTACTGCCAACGTCTCTAAAATGATGTTGGAGTCTGCTTATGGTAGAGAAACATTAAATTCTCTGGCAACAGCTCTGGTGGACATTCCTGCAGTCAGCATGCCAATTGCAAAACTCAAAACTTGAGACATCTGTGGTTTTGCGTGGTGTGACAAAACTGCACATTGTAGAGTGGCCTTTTTTTTCAGCAGCACAAGGTGCACCTGTGTAATGATCATGCAGTTTAATCAGCTTCTTGATGTGCTACACCTGTCAGGTGGACGGATGATCTTGGCAAAGGAGAAATGCTCACTAACAGGGATGGTAACAAATGTGAGAGAAATAATATTTTTGTGCATATGGAACATTTAATAACACTTTAAATGTTGCGTTTATTTATTTTTCAGTGCATATTATCTTAATAACAAATCTAGAGTCCATTTATCTATTAGTCTCTTGAAGCATCTGAAGGTTGGTAATTTCTTCATTCTACTAGCAGTTCAAAAAGTAGCTACAGATTGTTACACCAGATAATGTGATTTAACCAAAGATTTTTGGTATCCATTACTGGGAGTTATAGATTAGATACTGTTTGGTGTAGAACAGAGAATTTTCGATCAATCTTAACTTGGTGATACTATTTTAGTTCTCGAGTCAAACATGTATCTTCTATGTACCGGGGGACAGGGTCTGGCTCTCGACCTGAAACCTACCCCTCCGCTTGCCCTTCCGGAAGCTGGTGCCGCAGTGTGTGGGGCCCTTCAAAGTCCTGAGGAGGATAAACGAGGTGTGTTATAGACTCCCTTCCTATTATCGTATTAACCCCTCGTTTCATGTGTCTCTCCTCAGGCCGGTGGTAGCTGGTCCCCTGCAGGATGGTGAGGTGCCGGAGGTCCCTCCGCCCCCTCTGGACATCGAGGGGTCCCCGGCGTACACGATACGAGCTATTCTGGACTCGAGACGCCGGATGAGGGGCCTGCAGTACCTCGTGGACTGGGAGGGGTATGGTCCGGAGGAGAGGTGCTGGGTACCGGTGGGGGACATCCTGGACACGTAACTGTTGAGGGATTTCCATCGTCTCCATCCGGATCTCCCTGCGCCTTGCCCCCCGGGTCGCCCTCGAGGCCGGTGTCGGCGCGCGTCGGGGGCGGTGGTGGACGGGGTACTGTCACGACTCTTATCGAAGGTGGCTCCCCTTCCTGTTCGGGTGGCGCTCGGCAGTCGTCGTCACCGGCCTACTAGCTGCCACTGATCCCTTTTCCCCTTTCTGTTTATTGGTTTTACCTATTTGTGTTTTAGGCTGATTAGTCGGGCTTTATTTACAAACCAGCAAGTCCGCCTGCGTGCACGTCTGTGAGTTACGGTTTTCCCATTTTCGTGGGTTTTGCTGGACTGTTTAAGTCCCCCGTGTTTGAGGCATTTGTTTTTAGTGTGTGTTTCGTGGGGTTGGCTTATGTTTACCGGTTTTGTGCATTAAAAAGTATAGCACTACCCTGAACTCTCTGCTTCCTGCGCCTGACTTCTCCCCCACTACACCCCGGACGTTACAACAACAGACACAACAAGCAAATCTATAGCTTGCATTCCACATTCATAATTGCCTGTTTTCTGCTCATTAATTACACATACTGTAAAAACAAATATGACATTTCTAATGTTGCTTTAACAGTGGGGATTTTAGCATGTAAGCATTGGTGGGGTAAACTGAAAAAAAAAAAAATTAAATGCATGCCAGCAAAGCCACTACACAACACAACAATAAACAATACAGGAAATGCACTATAACGGTGACAAACGGTACCCACAAACTGTTAGGGCCTACATAAACATGTCCCAACAACAGAGCTTTCTTTTCAGCAGCATGGAGTGAATCCTTTCCACCGCTACACCTGGTTATCAGCCTTATCTGTTAGCAAAACAGTTCATTCAGACTAATTTACTGCCTTTAAAAAAAAACATTGCTGATATTGCTGACTTGTGGTTTCTACTGACAATTGAGATGTACAAATTATGGAATAAGGGAACGATGAGTGGATAAGAGGCAATCCGTAATTTTGATTAAGACATTAATGAATGAGATAAGACGAACGTAGTCAATATAACAATTTGTTCAGCACTTTTGAAATGTACAGAGACAGAATTCAGAACATGGGCCATTCATACAGTATTCTCCCTGTACCCCAAGTCATAACCAACGATAAATAAAGGGGGCATATAAGCAGACAATGAAAGCTCTTACAATATTTGATGATGACATTTCACCACCAAGTCAGAACAGTAGGCTAAGTTATGAGGGGGAAAGGGACCAAACTATTAAGGTTAGGCATATGGGCTACTAACAGCTTACTACACAACATACATACTTCCTTAGCTACCGTATATATATCTTCCTGGCATATTGCATCATTTATGCAGCAGCATACAAGACATTTTTGGACTCACTTGAACAATTGTGGACAATTTCTGTCATGAAACATTGTCATCAAAGTCTGGCATTCTCTGGATTTATGGTGCTTTCAAGACAACTGGGGACTCTGAAATAAACAAGGTTCAATCATGACGTCTGATCTTCATGTCGGAGCTCTAGAAAGTGGCCCGAGTTCCCAACTTGGAATTCCGAGTTGGATGACCGTTCAAAACATATTTTCCCAGTCGGCGCTATTTTTTTTCAGAGATCCCAATTGTCCTGAACTCAGAGAAGTCTAAGATTTCCCAGTTTTGTATTCAACCTTTTCTGGCACATGGTGTTGCGGGTGAATGTTTATCGTTAAACCCAGACTTGGACCACACACCCTTTCCACCAAATAGCAGGCAGGGGAAGCAAAGTAGGGATTCCTTGGCAAAGCTTGAAGTTAGCCACTAATTCCTTCACTCACTGTTGAATTTGCGATTTCCAACTTGTTGTGTTATGTTTATGTCCAATGGCCAATGAGCACCGATACGTTTTATCTATAATTTATCTTCGTATGACAAGGATTGAAAAGGATTTGCCAGTACATTGTTGACGTGATTCATGGTGATGACTGCCTGTCAACCTTGCTAGCTAAGACTTTGAAAGTATGATGTTGACATGATCGGTCCAATCAAAACTACGGTAGATGTAATGTGATTTGATGTCATTTTATCTTTAGCCAATGACCTTGAACCTTCTTGGATGGGCACTTCTAACGTAAATCTATGGCAGCAACCAAGGGGGATTGAACTTTCAAGCTCTCCCAGTATATTTTGGGGTGACAGAACACTGAGCACAGCTAGAGAAGATGACCAACAACCTACACTCTGTATTTTCCGCTGGCT
Source organism: Oncorhynchus clarkii lewisi (assembly GCF_045791955.1). Taxonomy (NCBI): domain Eukaryota; kingdom Metazoa; phylum Chordata; class Actinopteri; order Salmoniformes; family Salmonidae; genus Oncorhynchus; species Oncorhynchus clarkii. The sequence continues at coordinate 23,964,908 of NC_092157.1, forward strand.
ACCCCTTCACCACAGAAAGCACTGAGCTAGAATGAAACACCACAATTTTGGAGCGGTCTTACTCAAGAAAGCAAAACAGAGACCACGTTTGTGTGCGGCTTTATTAACTCAATGTATATAGAATTTGGACTTTGTTTGCAAACTGATATGTGACATGTATTAATACCGAAACGATATGCAAAACAGGCAACAAATATATTTGATTTTTTTCATAGCTTAACAGGTGGGCCTCACAAGTCCTCAACTGGCAGCTTCATTAAATAGTATCCGCAAAACACCAGTCACAACGTCAACAGTGAAGAGGCGACTCCGGGTTCCTCTGTACAGTGTCTGTGTTATTTTGCCCATCTTAATCTTTTGTTTTTATTGGACAGTCTGAGATATGGCTTCTTTTTTTTGCCTCTCTGCCTAGAAGGCCAGCATCCCGGAGTCGCCACTTCACTGTTGACGTTGAGACTGGTGTTTTGCGGGTACTATATAATGAAGCTGCCAGTTGAAAACTTGTGAGGCGTCTGTTTCTCAAACTAGACACTCAAATGTATTTGTCCTCTTACTCAGTTGTGCACCGTAGCCTCCCACTCCTCTTTCTAGTCTGGTTAGAGACAGTTTGCTCTGTTCTGTGAAGGGAGTAGTACACAGTGTTGTATGAGATCTTCAGTTTCTTTGTAATTTCTCACATAGAATAGCATTCATTTCTCAGAACAAGAATAGACATGAGTTTCAGAAGAAAGTAATTTGTTTCTAACCATTTTGAGCCTGTAATCGAACCCACAAATGCTGATGCTCCAGATACTCAACTGGTCTAAAGAAGGCCAGTTGTATTGCTTTTTTAATTAGCACAACAGTTTTCAGCTGTGCAAACGTAATTACAAAAGGGTTTTCTAATGATCAATAAGCCTTTTAAATTGATAAAGTTGGATTATCTAACACAACGTGTCATTGGAACACAGGAGTGATGGTTGCTGATAAGGAGCCTCTGTACGCCTATGTAGATATTCAATTAATAATCTGCCGTTTCCAGCAACAATAGTCATTTACAACATTAACAATGTCTACACTGTATTTTATGTTATTTTAATGGATGAAAAATGTGCTTTTCTTTAAAAAACAAGGACATTTCTAAGTGACCCCAAACTTTTGAACGGTGGTGTATATTGTGTGCTACTCCAGTGATCACTAGCTGAAACCTTCAAAACAAGAATATTTTCCAATTGTATGCTCCCATGGCTCACCTGGTGAATTTGGTCTACTATATTTGTGGGTTCTTTTGATGGTGTATGGATAATCCTCTATGTAGACAAACACTGGGTGGAGACCGATTACCCTTTAGTAGATTTTATGAAGAACCAACTGACCACACTTACAGCCAGTCATCAACTCACCTACTTCCTGTTCTCTTCCAGCAATTAACTAACACCTGACCAATCGTAATAGAACAAAGTAGTTTGTAGTTATTCTAGATAATAAATTACCATTACAATTCCCAACAACTGATTCATCGTATTTTAGAACTACACAACAGTTACTTAGAAAGCAATAACATCTCACATAAAATAAGTCTACATACAGCATATAAGGATCATAAAAAATTATTGCAGGCTATCCTGCTAAATTTATACACCATTCAGTTTCAGCGGATTTCAAACATTGTGTCATGTTCGTTATAAGGATCGGACCAAGGCGCAGCGTAGTAGGCGTACAGTCTTACTTAAAGAATGAAACACTGAACAAACTAATAAAATAACAAAACGTGAAGCTATACAAACGAGTGCTGACAGGCAACTACACATAGACAAGATCCCACAAACACCAAAGGGAAATGGATACCTAAATATGATCCCCAATCACAGACAACGATAAACAGCTGCCTCTGATTGGGAACCATATCAGGCCACCATAGACATACAAATCACCTAGACCTACAAAAACCCTAGACATACAAAAAACCCTAGACAATACAAAAAATTAGCGTACCCACTCTGGACTGGGATCTGTCGCCGGAAGCTCTGGACTGGGATCTGTCGCCGGAAGCTCTGGACTGGGGACCTGATGCGTGGTGCCGGCACTGGTGGTACCAGGCTGAAGACATGCATCTCAGGGCGAGTGCGAGGAGCAGGTACAAGACGTACTGGACTGTGGAGACGCACTGGAGGTCTGATGCGTGGGCCCGGAATAGGTGGCACGAGGCTGATGACACGCACCTCATGGCGAATGCGGGGAAGAGGAACAGGACGGACCTGACTGGGGACACGCACTTGAGGGAGAGTGCGAGGAGCAGGAACAGGACGTACTGGACTGTGGAGGCGCACTGGAGGTCTGATGCGTGGGACCGGAACAGGTGGTACCAGGCTGATGACATGCACCTCAGGGCGAGTGCGGAGAGGAGGCACCACCCTTCCTGACTGGATGCTCACTCCAGCCCGGCAAGTGCGGGAAGCTAGCACAGGACGCACTGGGCTATGAATGTGCACTGGAGACCTGATGCGTGGGACCGGTACAGGTGATACCGGGCTGATGGCACGCACCTCAGCACACCCGCTCTGCAGTGCTCTCAATGCTGGCACCTCTCTCCGGAATCTTGCATCGAGCTCCTCATCCGACTCCCTGACTGGCTCTGGTTCGCTCCTTGGCTCCGCCGACTGCTCCATGTGCCTCTCCCCCCACAAAAAAAATATTGGGGTTTCTGTGGCCTACCTCGTTGGTATAACTCCTTGTAACGTCGCCGTTCCACTTTCGCTACCTCTATTTCCTCCTTCGGACAGCGATACTCCCCAGCCTGCGTCCAGGGTCCTGCTCCATCCAGGATCTCCTCCCCGGTCCATTCCTCCTGATCACGCTGCTTGGTCCATTTTTGGTGGGATCTTCTGTCACATTCGTTATAAGGATCGGACCAGCGTGGTATGCGTACATTCTTATTTATTTAAAGAATGAAACACTGAACAAAATAACGAACCGTGAAGCTATACAAACGAGTGCTGACAGGCAACTACACATAGACAAGATCCCACAAACACCCAAGAGAAATGGCTACCTAAATATGATCCCCAATCAGAGACAATGATAAACAGCTGCCTCTGATTGGGAACCATATCAGGCCACCATAGACATACAAATCACCTAGACCTACAAAAACCCTAGTATTACAAAAACCCTAGACAATACAAAAACTAGCGTACCCACCCTAGTCACACCCTGACCTAACCAAAATATAAAGAAAACAGAGATATCTCAGGTCAGGGCGTGACACATTGGCTCATTTGAAATCAGCAGCATAATCTCTCAACACAATAACAAGGATGAAAGAGCAATGTTATGCAGATGTTTGTGAAGGCTTTAGATTGAGTCTCTCTGCTCATTTATTGCTGCTGCACACACACACACACACACACACACACACACACACACACACACACACACACACACAGACACACACACTGTGTACAACAAGACCCCCAAGGGGGAGGCCAGGCAAATTGAAACCTCATCAACAGAACTAATGGTGTCGAGGCTCCCCTCGCCACCCTCTACCTACTCTCTGGTTGTTTTTTCCCCATCACATTTGACTCTAAGTGGAAAATCATTGGTCTGCTTCATTAAACTAGATTCAAATCAAAATCAGAAATCAAATCAAATGTATTTGTCACATGCACCAAGTACAACAAGTGTAGACTTTACCGTGAAATGCTTACTTACAAGCCCTTTCCCGACAATGCAGAGTTAGAAAGTAAGACAAATTTGCTAATTAAGAAAGGAAATCGTAACACAATGAAATAACAATAACGAGGCTATATACAAGGAGTACCGGTACCGAGTCAATATGCAGGGGTACGAGGTAGTTTAGGTAATTGAGGTAATATGTACATGTAGGTAGGGGTGAAAGTGATCAGGATAGATAATAAACAGAGTAGCAGCAGCATATGTGAAGAGTGTGAAAGAGTGTGGCATCAATATCAAATCAAATCGTATTAGTCACATGTGCCGAATACAACAGGTGTTGTTGACCTTACCGTGAAATGCTTTCTTACGAGCCACTAATCAACAATGCAGTTAAAAAAAAAAATATGGATAAGAATAAGAAATAAAAGTAACAAGTAATTAAAGAGCAGCAGTAAAATAACAATAGCGAGACTATATACAGGGGGGGTACTGGTACAGAGTCAAAGCGTGGGGGAACCGGTTAGTTGAGGTAATATGTACATGTAGGTAGAGTTATTAAAGTGACTATGCATAGATGATGACAACAGAGAGTAGCAGCGGTGTAAAAGAGGGAGGGAGGGAGGGGGGGAAATGCAAATAGTCTGGGTAGCCATTTGGTTAGATGTTCAGGAGTCTTATGGCTTGGGGGTAAATGCTATTTAGAAGCCTCTTGGACCTAGACTTGGCGCTCCAGTACCGCTTGCCGTGCGGAAGCAGAGAGAAGTCTATGACTAGGGTGGCTGGAGTCTTTGACAATTTTTAGGGCCTTTCTCTGACACCGCATGGTATAGAGGTCTTGGATGGCAGAAGGCTTGGCCCCAGTGATGTACTGGACTGGTTGCACTACCATCTGTACTGCCTTGCGGTCGGAGGCCAAGCAGTTGCCATACCAAGCAGTGATGCTCTTAATGGTGCAGCTGTAGAGCCTTTTAAGGCTTTGAGGACCCATGTCAAATCTTTTCAGTCTCTTGGGGGGAATAGGTTTTGTTGTGCCCTCTTCACGACTGTCTTGGTGTGCTTGGACCATGTTAGTTTGTTGGTGATGTGGACACCAAGGAACTTGAAGCTCTCAACCTGCTCCACTACAGCCCTGTCGATGAGAATGGAGGTGTGCTTGGTCCTCTTTCACCTGTAGTCCACAATCATCTCCTTTGTCGTGATCACGTTGAGGGAGAGGTTGTTGTCCTGGCACAACACGGCCAGGTCTCTGACCTCCTCCCTATAGGCTGTCTCGTCGCTGTCGGTGATCAGGTTTAGGATTATATATGCATATGTGTGTGTGTATGTGTTTTGTGTGTGTGAGCGTATGTAGTGTGTGAGTGTGTGTGATGGAGTGTCAGTGTAATATGTGTGAGTGTGTGGGTAGAGTTCCGTGAGTGTGCATAGAGCCAGTGCAATAGAGTCAGTTAAACAAAAAAAATGGCTCAATAGAAAATAGTCCGGGTAGCCATTTGATTAACTGTTCAGCAGTCTTATGGCTTGGGGGTAGAAGCTGTTCAGGAGCTTTCTGGTCCCAGACTTGGCGCTCCTGTACCGCTTGCCGTGCAGTAGCAGAGAGAACAGATAGACTTGGGTGGCTGGAGTCTTTGCCAATTTTTAGGGCCTTCTTCTGACACTGCCTGGTAAAGAGGTCCTGGATGGCAGGGAGCTTGGCCCCAGTAATGTACTGGGCGGTACACTACCTTCTGTAGCGTCTTGCGGTCGGATGCCAAGTAGTTGCCATACCAAGCGCGCGGGGGCAATTGGGGCAATAGTAATTTTAACTCCAATTAGATTGTTGTGTAAATTTTCTTCTTCAATGCAAATATTGTACAGATCCATGGGACTGTGACATTGTGTGTTTGCATATACATAAACGTAACTATTTTACTGTACAGTAAGTCTTCTTTCATCTAATATCACATTTAGCTTGTCATTGCCCTCTGGTGGACTTGACAAACAACAATGTACAGTGCATTTCCTCGGCTTTTATCATAGCCTACTACTGTACAATCACGGTGTATACATCCCAAATGGCACCACTATTCCCTACATAGTGCACTACTTTTAACCATAGCCACATGGCTCCTGGTCAAAAGTCGTGCACTATAAAGTGAATAGTGTCATTTCAAATACAACCACATATAAAATGTATATGCTGGGCTGTCACGGACTATACGGAAGTCATTCAACAAGAAACATTTCAACATTAGCTATTAAAAAAGTGTACAGAGAACATCTGAAATGAAAGTGTTGCTGCTTGACAGTAGCCTAGTGTTAAAATGTTTAAAAACAGTTTTCTGTAAGAGCATCAATGGAACGGGCAACATGTAGGCTAATAACATGTAATAATGAGTGAAATAGGTCGCCTGTGCAATTATATAGGCTAATCATAATCGAAAGCTTCATCGTCATTATCATCATCATCAACAACAACCTTCAGCAACCACCGATGTTATGGGCAACAAAGACTCTGTCATACTGGTTTGGTTAAGGTAGCACGTTTGTGTTTGGCCCCAGGAATAACAACATCGGCTCCTTTATCGCCTCCCTTTTCCACCACTGTCCATAAGGTACGATATAGCGATGATATAGTTTGGTATATGATCCAAGATTCCGTGACGCTCTGAGCCGCGCAGGCTCCAAAATGGGAGTGTTATAATATGCGGCTCTGATGGGGGTTCGGAGAGAGAGCGCAGGCGCAGTCATCCGAGTTATGGTTGAAAACTAGCAGCTATGCCGCGCAGTGTAGGACCCCAGCTAAATGTGTCTGACAACAGCGTTAGAGGTGGATCCACTGAGGAGAACTGAGCAGTGGACAAATAAAACGGAACATCTGAAAAACAATTGCGAATTATTGTCTTCTCCGGATAACTTCCTCTTCAACCCTCGACGAGCCGAAGCGACGATCATTCTTTCCCCGGGCATGCGAGAGAGATACCGTCACCGCCAATGTTCCTCCTAGCCTCCGCCTGAGACGCCAGGGATTTACTCCTTGTCCGTTTGTTTTGATTGACTATTAATAAAACAAGCAGAAACAATTAAGGGGCTTCATTATGATTTTGTTAGCATTTCACACTAGAAGACGTTTGAATAGCTTTTATCTAGGGACGTTGTGCTTGCAATTCTTGCTGTGGATTTTATGTGCGGTGAATGGAGAGGAACAACCGTTCAGCGTAGAGGTAAGAATGGGAACGGGGTACTGCTAGCAGCTTTTTTCCCACTGGTGGTGACCCTTCATTGTTATTTCAATAAAAAAAATAGAAACATCTTGTGTTTTATGCATAATAATTCCTAGTTACGAAGATAAATATGGTCATAATGCATGCCATTTTATGCCTTTGGTTTTGAATAAGAACCGCTTATGAGCCCTCCATGCTTTAAGGATGAAGTTGAATTTAGCTTCAACAGCAGACCTCTTTGTGAGTGTTTACGAGGTGCGAACTAGACAGGCTACAACAGTACTGTTCCATTCTGTCCACCTTTCCCTCACACTATTACTATTTTAGACGTGGAATGTTCCTATATCCATATGTTAGGCAATTTTAGAAGCAAAGCATGCTTCTATGGTTCAATGGTTGTTGTTAAATACATCCAGCTGATATATCTGGTCACTAACTTTGAACATTGATTGGAATGGTATTATAATGAACTGAGATCTAACTTGTGATTATGTATCCCTAATTAAAATATAACTTGTATTTTCATAACGTAGCACCATGGGCTATTGGCTCATTTGGTGATGCCATTGCCTCTACTGCAAGGATGGGAATTGGATTTGTGATGTCCCACACAACCCAAGGCAAATAAGAATGGGATTTAGAGAACATTTATTTAAACTCCCCACTTTACAGATCAGGATCTTAATTTGATTGCCCTGTTGTAGGAGAAATGTCCTGCAACAAAGGAAATGTTACACTTGCAGTATATTTGAGGTTTTAAAAAGGCTTCGGAAGTTTGTAATTTCCACTTGAAATTTGAGACTTCATTTTCCCCGATGAAAAATGTATCAACCCCTACAAAAATGTCCAATAATTATAATCCACATAATAATTCAGATTTTCAGTTGCTGCCGGATTATTTTCCTGCTGTAGTAGCAAACAGGATACATCGGTAGCCTCCATATCTAATGGTCAACTATTTATCCCATTGGTTTAACTGCTCGACGCATTTGTCTGTAATATCTGTTGTTTCAAAACCTAGCAAGGGAGTGCTTTGTAGATGCTGTAGCCTAATCATGTATTTCAACCTTATAACGTGGTAATGCATTGTTATAACGCGTTTACCGTAGGCTATAGGCCTACGCAGCCTGGTTTATTTCTGATGTTACACAAATGTTTCTGTAAATATAAAAAAATAAATCAAATAAACACAAAAACATAGCCTTCTTTCAAAAGGTTCACGTCTCCTCATCCTGCACCGGGTGCTCATAAAAAGTTCAAAATTATTACCCACTATCACTGTCACTATTCTGCCAAGAGGGCGGTGCCAGCTGAAGTTTGGCCAGGCACTCCCTAAAATTAAAGGAGGGTGTGGTAAAGTCAAAGTCCGTGCCAAAAGTAGACTTTCTGCATAACATGTGTGCCAAAACTATAAAACATGTATAGAGTCAAATGTTAATAGTCAATTCTAGGGTGAGTGAACAAATGGCTCTGTCATTCCTTTGTAATTGAATGGATATAATCTCATTACCAAGCATTTACCCATATACTTACATATAGGATGAATTATAGGATCTCTATGCATTTGGCATGTTAACACTGCTAATAGAAGATTTACATCCACATGACTTGCAAGCCCAACATATACAAACCTGTGAAGATGAAAAACAGATGCTACCGGTCATGCAGTAATAGATGTCAAAGCCAACATGACAAGGGGACTGGGGCCCTCCCTCTCCCCCCACCTCATGTATGCATTCCAAATTGCACCCTACTCCCTACATAGGCCACTACTTATGACCAAAGCCCTCCCTATGGGTCCTGGTCAAAAGTGGTGCACTTTAAAGGGAACGGGGTGCCATTTAGGAAGCAGTCATGTCTTGGTGCACGGTCAAAAGCATAGCCAGGAGCCTGAAACTGAAGAACCTTGATCATTGTGATCTGGCTTCAGATCAGATCAGATGGCTGAGAGCATATTGTAATGCAAATACGTTGAGCTTTCAGTCCCTTCTTTCTGCCGTCAGTGGATGGAGAGAAGGCTAACAGATAAACTGCATTATAAAGCAGGAAGGAAATGTGTGTCATTCCACAGCAAAATACATTTGTGTGACCTTACAAAGCTCAATAGGTATATTATTCTATTTGCACTAAGATGCAACCTTTTCCTTCGTTGAAAATTCACAACACAATGAATGGGCATTGGAATATAAGCTCATACAGTGTAGAGTGTGTGGTGTTTATTGTTACGCAAGGAAGTGAACGAGAACCAAAATACTATGATTCATATCCCTAAATCCCTCTGATACTAAAAAATGGTTGTTGGTTTGGGGTACTGTGGTGAATCTGTGTGGTTTGGTCAGTACAGGGTGGGTCTGGCAGCCTGTCTCTCCTGCAACTCTTTATACTCACACACACACACACACACACACACACACACACACACACACACACACACACACACACACACACACATATAGGTCACAGAGGACAATAAAATATGATGGTTGACATAAACCTGCTGCTCTGTAATTGGTGGTCAGACTATTTTCAAGAGAAATCCTCACTGGGTTTGGAGGAGAGTTTAATAATGGTCCCAACGTCCTATATCTGGTTGGTTGTTAGTTGAGAGTCCTATAACCCCAGAGAGGCCTGAACTTGAACTTGCTCACTTCTTCTCCAATGCAGCAGTTATTTTGCCGAGCATTTCTGAACATTTTCACTCTTTTGGTCCGTCTCCCACAATCTGCTAAAAAGTAATTTCCCCCCACATTAGTCTGCCCTTGTTATAATGGAAGAGAGAGAACCAAATGATGTCGTTTATTTTTTGTATGGTTTCGTGTCTTTTCAAGTGGCATGTTTCCCATTGGATAATCAAAAATATGTGTGGAGGAGACATCATTAACGTTTGTGATGGACAAAGGAAGCATTGGGTACTGTGTCTGTCAGTAAAGTGACGTATCTAGTGGTACATTATTGTTATGCATGTAAACCAAACTAGAACTATAGACACAAAGTAATTACAGTGAGACAATGGATTTTTAAGCTAATTTCCCTGTCTGTGTCTGGGACTGGTAAGGTATAGACATGTATAAGAATCATTCCTCTGACTGTAGGCTACAGTACCACAGTGATGTTATCTGGGTTGTATTCACTAGGCACGAAACGGAAGCAAAAGGGCCAACATGGGGAGGGACTACCTGAACTTAACCAATAACAAACGGTTGTTTTCATTTTCTGTTGCAAAGCATTTGCTACAGTGTCCAGTAATGAATATGACCCTGGTGGAGAGAGACTAAAAGGAATCAGAGGGTACTGATCCAACAAGCATAAATTGCCTTACGTGAAACAACTTTACTACAAACTAGTAGTAAGGTTCAACTAGTAAAGTTGAACTACTTTATGTTCAAGGTCGTTGTTTCTCTGTAGAGTAAATGGCAAAAAATCAAATCGCTGGCATGGTACTTGATATATTTTGCCCTCTACTCTATGGTATATTTGTGTGTGTGTGTGTGTGTGTGTGTGTGTGTGTGTGTGTGTGTGTGTGTGTGTGTGTGTGTGTGTGTGTGTGTGTGTGTATTGTATACATTGACAGAATCAAGTTCAAGGCAGCATTTCCATTCGCTCTCATTCAGCACTTGTTCCTTTACATTTTATAACTGTAGTCATACAAAAACACCCGATTTTTCCTGAAAATGAAGACGACATTATTCAATATCCACAGCTGTAACCTTTACAGTGCCTCCGGTAAGTATTCAAACCCCTTGGCTTTTTCCACATTTCGTTAGGTGACAGACTTATTCTTACATTTATTAAAAAACATGTTGTCCCTCATCATTCACAGTACCCCAATGACAAAGCCAAAACAGTAGTTTTCCCCACGCTAATTTATTACAAATAAAAAACTGAAATGTCACATTTACATAAGTATTCAGACCCTTTACTCAGTACTTTGTTCAAGTCCATTTGGCAGCAATTACAGCATTGAGTCTTCTTGGGTATGACGCTATAAGCTTGGCACACCTGTATTTGGGGAGTTTCTCCCATTCTTCCCTGCAGATCCTCTCAAGCTCTGACAGGTTAGATTGGGAGTGTTGCTGCACATATATTTTCAGGTCTCTCCAGAGATGTTTGATCGGGTTCAAGTCTGTGCTCAGGCTGGGCCACTCAAGGACATTCAGAGACTTGTCCCGAAGCCACTCCTGCATTGTCTTGGCTGTATGCTTAGGGTCGTTGTGCTGTTGGAAGGTGAACCTTCGCCCCAGTCTGAGGCGCTCTGGAGCAGGTTTTCATCAAGGATCTCTCTGTTTGCTCCATTCATCTTTCCCTTGATCCTGACTAGTCTCCCAGTCCCTGCCGCTGAAAAACATTCCCACAGCATGATGCTGCCACCACCATGCTTCACCGGTTGGGATGGTGCCAGGTTTCCTCCAGACTTGACGCTTGACATTCAGGCCAAAGAGTTCAATCTTGGTTTCTTCAGACCAGAGAATCTTGTTTCTCATGGTCTAAGAGTCTTTAGATGCCTTTTGGCAAACTCCAAGCGGGCTGTCATGTGCCTTTTACTGAGGAGTGGCTTCTGTCTGGCCACTCTACCATAAAGGCCTGATTGGTGGAGTGCTGCAGAGATGGTTGTTCTTCTGGAAGGTTATTCCATCTCCACAGAGGAACTCTGGAGCTCTGTCAGAGTGACCATCGGGTTCTTGGTCACCTTCCTGACCAAGGCCCTTCTCCCCCGATTGTCCAGTATGGATGGGCGGCCAGCTCTAGGAAGAATATGGAGGCCACTGTGTTCTTGGGGATTTAAATGCTGCAGAAAAGTTTTGGTACCCTTCTCCAGATCTGTGCCTCGACACAATCCTGTCTAGGAGCTCTACGGACAATTGCTTCGACCTCATGGCTTGGTTTTTTCTCTGACATGCACTGTCAACTGTGGGACCTTATATAGACAGGTGTGTGCCTTTCCAAATCCTGTCCAGTCAATTGAATTTACCACAGCTGGACTCCAATCAAGTTGTAGAAACATCTCAAGGATGATCAATGGAAACAGGATGCACCTGAGCTCAATTTCGAGTCTTTTAGCAAAGGGTCTGTTTTAATTTTTTTATACATTTGCAAACATTTCTAAATACTAATTTAAGCTTTGTTATTATGGGCTATTGTGTGTAGATTGCTGAGGATAGTTTCTTTTTATTTCATCCATTTTAGAATAAGGATGTAACATAACAAAATGTGGAAAAAGTCAAGGGGTATTTTCCGAAGGCACTTAATGCTTACAGACGTACACTGAGGCAATATAACCTTGTGAGCCCACTATCTGGCACTCCACATCTAGCATACAGTGGTTTCCCTCAGCGGGGAATCAGGTGTAAAACTGTTGCATGATTAGTCACAAAGGGTTTGAATTACACCAAGAAAATTAAACACAGAAATCACCCCAGAGAGAGAATAGAATATCGTGATGAAGTATACCTACTGTACCTATACTGTACTATTTCTGATATAAATAAACTATGAAATCAACAATGACCTTACACCTCAATACAATAGCAAGTGTCTTTGAATACAATGCAATAATTAGCGCAAACAGTTAGCCAGCTATGCCAATCTCAGTCCCAAATGCTAAATATCTAGCATGGGGTATGATGTGTTGTCACTAGGACTCACAACATAGGCACAAGTGTAACGACAGAGCCCATTCCTAACATGACTCATGTTACCAGTTGGCATGCCCTGCCTGGGAGGCCTGGCTGACTGAATAATTGAAAGCGGGTGGTGTGTGTGTGGTGTGTGTCTCTGTGTGTGTGTCTCGTACTGCCAGCGGCCAACAGTGTTATGATGACTCCATGGTGGGACCGAGGCCAATGCTGAGGTCTGTACTAATGGCTGCTCAATGGTCAGGGCAGGGGCTGCTTGGTTTGGTGTGTGTTTATTTGTCCAGTCCCCTCACCACACCTCTCGCTCTCTCTCTTTCTCCCCCTCTCTCTCTCTCTCTCTCTCTGCCAGCCCCCAGTTGCTCTCTCTCTGCCCCCCCTCTCTCTACTTCCTGCTCAAACCTTTCTGTCTTTCATTATTCTCACTTCCATTATCTATCATCCACTCTACTGCTCACACACGCTGCATCTCTCTGAGACTTCATAGGCATACATTGATAGAGGTCGTGGTTAGTAGCAGTTCTGTGAGCTATTAAATCTTTAATGATGCTGAAGAGTCCAGTGTTAGTTAGGGTAGAGTCACACTGTCACAGGCGTTGCTGTCTGTAGTCGTCACCAGCAGTAGGCCTGTCGTGTGTTTTCAGTACTATCCATTGTCGTGGGAACATGTCACTGTGAGACAGAGCCATTACGCCACAGATAGAACAAGGCGCCAGATGTTTCACCGGATGTATAAATCTGAAGCATCCGGTTGGAATTTCCACTCCCGACCAAATATGGTGATGAGAGGAAGCCCAGGTGCCGGCAGTGGGAGAGTATGTAGCGAGATGGAACTGGGCCGACATTCTGCACATTTTGGCATCTAAGAAAAGCCTGATCTCAATACAGTTTTCTGTTCCCAAAACTAGAATCTCTGACAAACAGAGAGCACTACGTTTTGTAGACTTTACCCTTTGCCAAAGTTTTAAAAAGTTGTTTACAAGGAGAGCAAGGGTGGATTGAGTTATCACGTGCACTTCACGGAGTAGGCGTTCCCTAGCGGAAGTATGCAAATACGTAATAGAACGCGCCAATAGGATCTCGCTAGCTCGTGCTTGGCTCTGCCCACCTCCTTGCTTGTTCTGCCCACTATCACTCATTTGCTCCCGTTGAAAACAACACAGATTAACTAGTTATAAAATATATTTGATTACGCTGTTAGCTTGTTCTCTTTCTTGATTACACTATCATTTACCTAATAGTAGTTGGATTTGTGTGTCTACATAAAAAAAAAAGAAGGAACAAAGCCTAGAATTTCAGAAGTGATAGAGCGCTCTGTTAAGTCCAGGACGTAAACATTTAGTCAGTATTTCAGAATGTCCACTTTCAAAGAGGAACAATAAATAATCATTAGTATCGCTAGTATCATGACCACATTGTGATATTTGTTGAAATTGGTCCTAATAGGGCTACAGCCTAAGTGCACGGAGCGATCCTTAGCGATCTCTTCAATGGGTGGCTGGTGGGTCAGGCTGTGTTGTCTTGGCGACCCTGGGTAAGGTTGGCACTACTTGCCGGTCGGTTGGCGTGTGTCCTACTGGATTATTCAAGCAGGCCGAGGCGAGGGCGAGAAATCGAGGAGCAGAGAGGTGACGTCAGCTACCTCAAGAGGCCGGTGTCATGTTCTGAAATGTCATTTGTTAAAAGGCAGTCTGCATGAGAATATCTGTTTACGATCTAAAGACTGATCACAGCCACACGGCAAGAAAATCATCATCTCTCCTAGAGTCACACTATTGTTATTTTACTGCTACTCTTTAATTATTTGTTACTTTTATTTCTTATTCTTATTTGGGAGGGGGGGGTTATTTTATTATTAGAATTCTTTTGAAACTGCATTGTTGGTTAAGGGCTGGTAAGTAAGCATTTCACTGTAAGATCTACCTGTTGTATTCGGAGCATGTGACAAATAGAATTTGATTTGATTTGATATACCAGCCATGTGCATCACTGTTTGTTGACAGCCACTGTCCCAGAAGCATGTTGCTATGGCTACCTCCTCTTCTTGGAAGTGTGTGTCTCTTCTCTAATGAAGTATTCCCACTGCCTTAAAGGTTAGCCTTTGATTTCCTGGCCAGGCTAATTAGTGAGCCTGCATGATGTGGCGCTAGCTCGTTATCTAGCGATCCACTGACACTACCCAGCTGGGACAGGCACAGGAAGTTCATATGAGTTCACCACTGAGGTGACCAACACACAGACACTGACAGAGGAGCTACTGAGTTGACCAACACACAGACCATGATAGAGAAGCTACTGAGGTGACCAACACACAGATACTGACAGAGAAGCTACTGAGGTGACCAACACACAGACACTGAAAGAGGAGCTACTGAGGTGACCAACACACAGACACTGACAGAGAAGCTACTGAGGTGACCAACACACAGACACTGACAGAGAAGCTACTGAGGTGACCAACACACAGACACTGACAGAAGCTACTGAGGTGACCAACACACAGACACTGACAGAGGAGCTACCGTAGTTCATTTTCATATTATACATTATTGTCTGTCACTAACTAACTACCTGTAGCTAGGTATATTTTGTCATTGTGTGTAGTTTGTGATGAATCTGTGTAATGTGTCATCTCTGATTGGTACATGTTCTTTGTCTGACACTTTTAGGTTTCTCTTTTGTGCAGTTTTGTGACCTTTGAAAGAGTCCAAGTCATGTTGAGGTGATCCACAATGACAGAAGGCCAAGAGTTGCCCATTCCGATTCTATTGAACACAGTTGTTTGGGCCTACAAGCTTGATCATTATCGAGTTAGGAAGAGGAGGACAGGGAGAGAAATACTAGTATATTGAGTGGGAGCCTGTCTGACATGAAAAGCCAAACGCCTGTGCTTTAGTCCTGCACCCTTACATAGACACCGGTGCTAGGACACCAGATCAAGGGGAGAATGAATACTGTATATAAATGAGAAAGGGAAAGAGAGTGTCCACACCGGAGACACACATGTAACACTCATCATTTGCTCTCTCTGCATCTGCCCGTGCTCTTGCGAGATTCAAATAGTTGAAGTGGTGTCATAGCGTTTAAGACAGAAGAGAGACATGACTGGACGACCGTACAAAGGAACACCAAATGACTGACGGTGGTACATCCAACCGTCTCCCCCCCCTCGCCTCCCTCCCTCCCCCTTCCTCTTCCCTTCTAATGCTAAAGGGTTATGTGATTGTCATGGTTATTGTCCCACAGGGAGATGGGGAAACCACGACAGAGCTGATCCCTCTAAATCAATCTGTCTATGTTGATGGATCTGGCAGATGGCTGTAGAATGTATCTGGTACGATGGCTGGTTTGACAGGAACACAAGCTTTACGTGTCCACATTTGACTTCCCTGGTCTTTGTCCCAAATGGCACCCTTTGCACTGTACTCTTAGAAGGAAAGGTGCTACCTAGAATAGAGGTCGACCGATTAATCGGAATGGCCGACTGATTATGGCCGATTTCAAGTTTTCATAACAATCGGTAATCGGCATATATATATTGCAATCCATGAGGAGACTGACCACCTGTTACGCGAGTGCAGGCAGCAAGGAGCCATGGCAAGTTGCTAGCTAGCATTAAACTTCTCTTATAAAAAAACGATCAATATTTACATAATCACTAGTTAACTACACATGGTTGATGATATTACTTGTTTAACTAGCTTGTCCTGCGTTGCATATAATCAATGTGGTACCTGAAATTGTGTCACTTCTCTTGCGTTCTGTGCAAGCAGAGTCAGGGTATATGCAGCAGTTTGGGCCGCCTGGCTCGTTGCGAACTGTGTGAAGACCATTTCTTCCTAACAAAGACCGTAAATAATTTGCCAGAATTTTACATAATTATGACGTAACGTTGAAGGTTTTGCAATGTAACAGTAATATTTAGACCTAGGGTTGCCACCCGTTAGATAAAATACGGAACGGTTCCGTATTTCACTGAAATAATATTTTTTTTGTTTTCGAATGATAGTTATTAATGGCCTAAGGCTCGAATTTCTGTGTGTTTATTATGTTATAATTAAGTTTATGATTTGATATTTGATAGAGCAGTCTGACTGAGCGGTGGTAGGCAGCAGCAGGCTCGTAAGCATTCATTCAAACAGCACTTTCCTGCGTTTGCCAGCACCTCTTAACAATGCTTGAAGCACAGCCCTGTTTATGACTTCAAGCCTATCAACTCCCGAGATTAGGCTGGCAATACTAAAGTGCCTATAAGAACATCCAATAGTCAAAGGTATATGAAATATAAATGGTATAGAGAGAAATAGTCTTATAATAACTACAACCTAAAAGTTCTTACCTGGGGATATTGAAGACTCATGTTGAAAGGAACCACCAGCTTTCATATGTTCTCATGTTCTGAGCAAGGAACTTAAACGTTAGCTTTTTTACATGGCACCTATTGCACTTTTACTTTCTTCTTCAACACTGTGTTTTTGCATTATTTAAATAAAATTGAACATGTTTCATAATTTATTTGAGACTAAATTGATTTTATGTATGTTAAAATGAAAGTGTTCATTGTTCATTCAGTATTGTTGTGATTGTCATTAAAACAAATACACATGTATATAAATCGGCCGATTAATCGGTATCGTCTTTTTTTGGTACTTCAATAATCGGTATCGTCTCTTTTTGGTCCTCCAATAATCGGTATCGTCTTTTTTTGTCCTCCAATAATTGGTATCGGTATCGCCGTTGAAAAATCATAATCGGCAGACCTCTAATCTGGAACCTAAAAGGTTTCTTCAGCTGTCCCCATAGGAGAACCCTTTGAAGAACCCTTTTTGGTTCCAGGTAGAACTATTTTTGTTCCAGGTAGAAACATTTACACAGAGGGTTCTACATGGAACCCAAAAGAGTTCTACCTGGAACCAAAAAGGCTTTTACAAGGAACTAAAAGGGGTTCTCCTATGGGGACAGTCGAAGAACAGTTTTGGAACCCTTTTTTCTAAGAGGCTCCAATGGGCCCTGGTCAAAGTTAGTGCACTAAATAGGGAACGCGGTGTCATTTGGGACGCAAGCATTGACTTCTGGCAAGATTTTTAAATAGGTTAATGCTTAAGTAGCCTACATAGCCTAGCCTAATTCAAAGACACAACTATCATAATGGAAATTTTAACAAGACTATTTTTGTTTTTGTTGACAATGTGTCACTGTACTCCCTTGGGCTATATCATAATTGTGACTGTGAGCCCCAGTTTTCTAAAATACTAATTCAGCTTTCTGCAACACTTGTGCTTTTAGATTACAAAGTTTGTTCTCATAGCCTGAAAGCACATTTTTCACAATGCTAACGGCCTAGGCAACACTTTATTAGCTTCTGAACTAAGAGCTGTGTGTTAGGGGACTTGATTTCATCCCAAACGACACACTATTCCCTATTTAGTGCACGTACTTTTGACCAGGGCCCTATGGGTGCTGGTCAAAAGTAGTGCACAAAATCGGGAATAGGGTGTCATTTGGGATGTAGATGCCTCACAATATATACAACTCCAACGCAGATGTTTGTTGTTTTGGTTTATTTATAGCTTCTACATTTGACATAATACTCCTCCACACAGAACACATTCTTCTGGAACAGCACATCGACACTGGTACAACCACATTTTTCTAAATCAAAGCGATTCCCTGCTTTTAACTGTGCTGAGCATTGGAATATATGTATATTTTAATTCCTAGCCAAACAATTGAGCCCCATTTGACTCACAGGAAACAAAGTGATAGCGCTTGTGAATAGCGGTGGCGTTGTTTACCTAATGTCTAAACGGTGCACTTCTCATCCTAATTTCTGTTATACCCCCCGAAGCACCAGAAAAGTGCTGGGACAGCACAATCATAGATAGTCTTTTACTGTAACAGCTTCCATGTCATCCAGGAGTTGTGGTCGAAGTGCAAGGAGAGAGGGAGAGGGGGTGGGGTGGGGTGGGGGGGGGGGGGCGATAGGGAGACAGAGAGGGAGAGAGAAATAGGGATTGAGAGTTGAGAGGGAGAGAGATGTGCAGAAGAAAAAGGACAGAGATAGAGAAAGAGAGATCCTCTATAGTACATTTCTCAGGGCCTGCAGATCCCTCGTGTTTTTCTACAAGTTTACAGTGATGGATCAATCCTTGTCTCATGAGTGTATAATCTGCTGATTATCAAGTGTACCTGAAAGCTGAGGGTTGTGGCTAGCAAGTTATAAAATACAACGTTCACTGAATTCGATGATCAGTCTATTTGCGTCGTTTTCCTTATTGGGTATTGTACAGTACAGTGTGTCTGTTTCTGTGTATTTATAGGTGGTGTCTAGTGTCATTACCTGACTAGTTCACTAGGAATCACACTGGACTGTATCTAGCCTCTGTCCCCCCCAGGGGCCGTTTCAGCCCTGAGAATAACGGACACACGACGTATGTGTTATCGTCCCCTCGCATAGAGAGGGAAAGTTGGAGAGAATAGGCGAGGTTAAAGACGAGGAGAGAAAGGCTCAAAGGATAGATGGAGAAGAGCGAGAGAGAGAGGCACCTTTAACAGCTCCCTGTGTTTTAACCCTTGCGTGGACAAATAAGAACATTACAGAAAATATCAAAAGAAAGAAAGAAAGAAAGAGGTCGTCTAAATAAGACAACATCTCCCTCTCCCCTAGGCTTTTATGGGTCCTGGTCAAAAGGAGTGCAGATCAGAGGGAATATAGAATAGGATGACATTTGGGACTCTATCCAGCAGGAAGAACACAGAGAGGTGATGAGGTGATGGAGGTGCAGGGATGTGGAAGGACTGATGACATGTCTAGTTCACATTGAATCCTATCCTGAAAGGCTCCCTCTCTCTGTGTGTGTGTGTGTGTGTGCGTGTGTGTGTGTGTGTGTGCGTGCGTGCGCACGTGCGCGTGTGTGTGTGTGCGTGCGTGCGTGCCTGTGTGTGTGTTTGCGTGCGTACGTGCGTGCGTGCATGCGTGTATGTGTGTGTTTGCAAGGGTGTGTGTGATTCAGTAGGAGCAGTGGGGCAGAATAAGCCCTCTCAACAGCTCAATGTCTGATGTAGTGAGTGCTCTGTGGAACGTAAACTAGCCTGCATACTTCACACTGTATTACAGATCACTACCGTCCCGAAGCATGGAGCAGCTGGCATTATCCCTCACGTTAGGTCTGGTTCGAATAGAACAATATCATAGCGTGTGAGTCTTGCTAAGGTCAGCAGTGGGTTGATGCAGGTTGAGACTGAATGTGAGGAGGATGACAACTGTTGGAGATCTGTCCCATTGTCTGTCTGTCACATTCGCCGCTCTTCGCTGGTCTCTCTGTCTTCCTGGATGTAAGTGTGGCCGTATGCATACGGTACGGTACTAGTCCTATGTGCTTTCCTGTGATGAATCAGAGCAATCACAAGGCTTCAACCTAGTCTTTGCTCTATTCCCCTGGCTCCTCTCCTCGTCTCTCCTCTTCTCACACCGTTTCTCCACACAGCAGTTTGACACCTGCCATGTAGAAGACAGTCAAGTGACAAACTGTCACTGCCACTGTGTGTGGGACTCTCTTTACTTCACTCCCTATCCCGGGGTCTTTTGGGATCAGGGAGTCAGTGCATCAAGGATCAGTCAAACCCCTGTCCTGTTACGTGTCAATCACTATATCTGATTGAAATATGGGATGTCAATTCATACTGTAATACTACAATAGCTGTCTCCTTGGGGTTTTCTGCTGCGATGGCAGTATTTTCACGCTTGCCCTCAATATACGAGTTTTGGACACGTTTCACACATGTCTGTATGTCAGGTTGTTTCCTTTCTACCACTAGGCCTGTCCACTGTAGCCTATTGGTTGTGTTGGTCGTAAAAGAGTCTGTGTGAACACATTGCTGGGGTAATGAGACTCTCTGTTGGTAAGACTCTATTCCAAGCCTTTCTCTGTGCAGCTCTCTCTCTCTCTCTCTCTCTCTCGCTCTCTCTCCCTCTCTCTTTCTCTCTGTGTCTTCCCCTCCCCCTCTCTCTGAGTGGAGTGGATATGGATTTGAGCTCCAGTATGTGTGAGATTGTGTTTTACTCCCAGGCAGGAGAGAAGATGAGAGGAGTGGGTCTTTTTCATGTGTAATGCAGTAATGCAGCCCCATAATAGCTCTGTAGGGAGGTGTGTGTTTATGCTCTGGTTATTCCCTGATTCCAGCTCAGTGCTGTTGGCTTACTGCTCTATGACTGTGTCCCAAATACACCTATTCCCTCTATTCTGCACTGCTTTTGACCAAGGCCCTCTCCTCTACCCCTCCTCTCCTCTCCTCGCCTCGCCTCGCCTCTCATCTCCTCGCCTCTCATCTCCTCTCCTCGCCTCGCCTCGCCTCTAATCTCCTCGCCTCTCATCTCCTCGCCTCTCCTCTCCTCTCTTCTCCTCGCCTCTCCTCTCTTCGCCTCGCCTCTCTTCTCCTCGCCTCTCCTCTCTTCTCTTCTCCTCGCCTCTCCTCTCTTCTCTTCTCCTCGCCTCTCCTCTCCTCGCCTCTCTTCTCCTCTCTTCTCTTCTCTTCTCTTCTCCTCGCCTCTCCTCTCCTCTATTCTCTTCTCCTCTCCTCTCCTCTCCTCTCCTCTCCTCTCCTCTCTTCTCTTCTCCTCGCCTCTCCTCTCCTCTCTTCTCCTCGCCTCTCCTCTCTTCTCTTCTCCTCGCGTCGCCTCTCCTCTCTTCTCCTCGCCTCGCCTCTCTTCTCCTCGCCTCGCCTCTCCTCTCCTCTCCTCTCCTCTCTTCTCCTCGCCTCGCCTCTCCTCTCTTCGCCTCGCCTCGCCTCTCTTCTCTTCTCCTCACCTCGCCTCTCCTCTCTTCTCCTCGCCTCTCCTCTCCTCTCTTCTCCTCGCCTCTCCTCTCTTCTCCTCGCCTCTCTTCTCCTCGCCTCTCCTCTCTTCTCCTCGCCTCTCCTCTCTTCTCCTCGCCTCTCCTCTCTTCTCCTCGCCTCTCCTCTCTTCTCCTCGCCTCTCCTCTCTCTTCTCCTCGCCTCGCCTCTCCTCTCCTCTCTTCTCTTCTCCTCGCCTCTCCTCTCTTCTCCTCGCCTCTCCTCTCCTCTCTTCTCCTCGCCTCGCCTCTTCTCTCCTCTCTTCTCCTCGCCTCTCCTCTCTTCTCCTCGCCTCTCCTCTCCTCTCTTCTCCTCGCCTCGCCTCTCCTCTCTTCTCCTCGCCTCTCCTCTCCTCTATTCTCTTCTCCTCGCCTCTCTTCTCCTCGCCTCGCCTCTCCTCTCTTCTCCTCGCCTCGCCTCTCCTCTCTTCTCCTCTCTTCTCTTCGCCTCGCCTCTCTTCGCCTCGCCTCTCTTCGCCTCGCCTCTCCTCTCTTCTCCTCTCCTCTCCTCTCTTCGCTTCGCCTCGCCTCTCCTCTCCTCTCTTCGCTTCGCCTCGCCTCTCCTCGCCTCGCCTTTCCTCTCTTCGCCTCGCCTCTCCTCTCTTCTCCTCGCCTCTCCTCTCTTCGCCTCGCCTCTCCTCTCTTCTCCTCGCGTCTCCTCTCTTCTCCTCGCCTCTCCTCGCCTCTACTCTCCTCTCTTCTCTTCTCCTCTCTTCGCCTCGCCTCTCCTCTCTTCTCCTCGCCTCTCCTCTCTTCTCCTCGCCTCTCCTCTCTTCTCCTCGCCTCTCCTCTCCTCTCTTCTCCTCGCCTCGCCTCTCCTCTCCTCTCTTCTCTTCTCCTCGCCTCGCCTCTCCTCTCTTCTCCTCGCCTCTCCTCTCCTCTCTTCTCCTCGCCTCGCCTCTTCTCTCCTCTCTTCTCCTCGCCTCTCCTCTCTTCTCCTCGCCTCTCCTCTCCTCTCCTCTCCTCGCCTCGCCTCTCCTCTCTTCTCCTCGCCTCTCCTCTCCTCTATTCTCTTCTCCTCGCCTCTCCTCTCCTCGCCTCGCCTCTCCTCTCTTCTCCTCGCCTCGCCTCTCCTCTCTTCTCCTCTCTTCTCTTCGCCTCGCCTCTCTTCGCCTCGCCTCTCCTCTCTTCGCCTCGCCTCTCCTCTCTTCTCCTCTCCTCTCCTCTCTTCGCTTCGCCTCGCCTCTCCTCTCCTCTCTTCGCTTCGCCTCGCCTCTCCTCGCCTCGCCTTTCCTCTCTTCGCCTCGCCTCTCCTCTCTTCTCCTCGCCTCTCCTCTCTTCGCCTCGCCTCTCCTCTCTTCTCCTCGCGTCTCCTCTCTTCTCCTCGCCTCTCCTCGCCTCTACTCTCCTCTCTTCTCTTCTCCTCTCTTCGCCTCGCCTCTCCTCTCTTCTCCTCGCCTCTCCTCTCTTCGTCTCGCCTCTCCTCTCTTCTCCTCGCCTCTCCTCTCCTCTCTTCTCTTCTCCTCACCTCTCCTCTCTTCTCCTCGCCGCTCCTCTCTTCTCCTCGCCTCGCCTCTCTTCTCCTCGCCTCGCCTCTCCTCTCTTCTCTTCTCCTCGCCTCTCCTCTCTTCTCCTCGCCTCACCTCTCCTCTCTTCTCCTCGCCTCGCCTCGCCTCTCCTCTCTTCTCATCTCCTCTCTTCTCCTCCCTTGGTATAGAGATCTCAGGTTTTATTGGGTGCCCTGAAAGCTCCATTACATCAGAGTGCTTTCTGACAAGCAGACGATGTGATAATAGATAACATTCCCACGCTGAAAGGTCATCAGAGGATCTCTCTTTCTGTCTCTCTGCCTGTCTCCTCACTAACACTGTGGCTAGAGGCTGCTGTCTGGCTACTGAAATCCTCCTGCCTGGATGGACACTTCACAGTTTTAGCATGGGCGCTTTTTGGAAATTATTTGAAGTGCCAACAACTACCAAAATTGAACATGGCATTGCTTCTCCAACTAAGAGTTTTTTACATGCAGGGTTATGGTTGAATTTAGGGTATACTACTTTTTCACTTTCATCATATTTGATGGCCGTGGTCAATTGTCATACTTGAGTAAAAGTAAAGATACCTTAATAGAAAATGACTCAAGTATAAGTGGGTCACCCAGTAAAATACTACTTGAGTAAAAGTCTAAAAGTATTTAGTTTTAAATATATTTAAGTATCAAAAGTAAATGTATTTGCTAAAATGTACTTAAGTGTCAAAAGTAAAATCATAAAACATTTCAAATTCCTTATATTAAGCAAACCAGACAGTACGATTTTCTTGTTTTTTCAAATGTACAGATAGCCAGGGGAACACTCCAACACTCAGACATAATTTACAAACAAAGTATTTGTGTGTAGTGAGTCCGCCAGATCAGAGGCAGTAGGGATGATCAGGGATGTTCTCCTGATAAGTGCGGGAGTTGGACCATTTTCCTGTCCTGCTAAGCATTCGTAATGTAACCAGTACTTTTGGGTGTCAGGGAAAATGTATGGAGTAGAAAGTACATCATTGTCTTTAGGATTGTAGTGGAGTAAGACTAAAAGTTGTCAGAAATATGAATAGTAAAGTACAGATACCCCAAAAAACTACTTCAGTAGTACTTTAAAGTATTTTGACTTAAGTACTTTACACCACTGTTTCATGGTTGTGTGGGTTTCAATGCCTCTTATAAAGTACTATATGTAAAGCCTACCTTATTGGAATTGTACATTATGTGACCCATATTGACCATTTGCTGACCACTCACCTCTGTGTCCTTTCTCTCTCTCTCTCTCCTGCCTCCTTCCCCCTCTCCCCCCTTCAGACATGGCTCCAGAGGTATGGCTACCTTCCCCCTACAGACCCCAGGATGTCGGTCCTGCGGACGGCCCAGACCATGCAGTCTGCTATCGCTGCCATGCAGCGTCTCTATGGCCTCAACGTCACAGGATCGCTGGACAGGAACACGATAGAGTGAGTCTCACCACTTTGCATGTTGTAGGGGATCGGTGTGAGAAAGAAGATGAACATAATTATTCATCTTGATCACAGAATGAGTAGTTATTTGGGGTGCAAGTTGCTTTATAAATCATTCCATCCTGTGCAGTACAACTTCATTGTAGGTTGATGAACGTCCCTAAACGCCCAATAAACAGTCACAGACCGTTATAAACATACCTGTAAGGCTGTTCTGATTCGCTGTTTGACATTCCGGAAGAGGAGAGAACAGACGGGAGCGTTTCCCAGACAGAGAGTTAGCATCACACAGGTTAAGTGTCCCGTTTGAATGTGATCAAAGGGCTCTTTTACAGCGGATACACCTACACCAGCAGATCAGAGTCGGGGTAAATGCCACAGTATTACTCTGAACCCAGAAGCCTAGAAAAGGGAATGACAGCTTCAGTCTTCCTGTCTGCCTGTCTGCCTCTCTGCTGCTCGTTGAACCAATCAACATGTGTAGGGGTCCCTAGGGCTGCATCCAAAATGGCACCCTGTTTCCTATATAGTGCACGACTCTTCTCCAGGGCTCATAGGGCTCTGGTTAAATGTAGTGCACTAATAGGGAATAGGGTGCCATTTGGGATGCACACAAGGAGTCTAAGAAGCTGCAGTTTGGTTGTGTTAAAAGGATTAGAGAAACAAGTACCTTTTTTAACTGCTGAGATCAATTGTATGATGTGTGTATGAAATCAGTTACAATAATGTGGTGGGATTTGTGATGACTAACCTGCATGCTAAAGTCTCATTTTCTGTTTCTTTGTGCTTCGTATAATGATGTTAGCGATTACACAGTAAGGTGAGGCATATCTCTTATTATGTCTATTTCTTTGCAGATGTGTGTGTGTGTGACTTTGTGATAACTAGTATAACTAGTATGTGATAACTAGTATGTGATAACTAGTATGTGATAACTAGTATCTGATAACTAATATTGGAAGTAATGACAGGATTCCATTACACA
The DNA here is from genome assembly GCF_045791955.1 of Oncorhynchus clarkii lewisi. NCBI lineage: Eukaryota > Metazoa > Chordata > Actinopteri > Salmoniformes > Salmonidae > Oncorhynchus > Oncorhynchus clarkii. Next base: position 23,990,145 of record NC_092157.1, read on the forward strand.
GTTTGTTCAGCCAAGGACAAGCATACATCTTGTTTTGACCAATGGTGTTCTCGGTTCTTCCTAGCTGGATGAAGAAGCCCCGATGTGGTGTACCAGACCAGCTAGGAGGGGCGTCCAAATTCAGTGTCCGGAAAAAGCGGTACGCCCTCACGGGGCAGAAGTGGCAGCATAAGCATATCACATACAGGTGAGTTGATTGATTGCTTGGTGATTGGTTGGTTTGATGGTTTGATGGTTGATGATTGGTTGGTTGGTTTGTGATTGGTTGTTTGGTGATTGGATGTTTGGTTTGTTATTAGTTGGTTGGTTGGCAGCATAAACATATCACATACAGGTGAGTTGATTGATTGGTTGGTTGGATGGTTGGTTGGTGATTGGTTGATTTTTGGTTAAAACAATTCATACAGTACTTTAAAACATGGGCTTTACTCTATGGGTCTGACATGTGCCTGAGGATGTGTCTAGGCTACATGTCTGTGTTCATGAGTCTAGATAAGAATGTCTGACTAGGTGAAGACATGCGACACCCTCTCAGCTAGGCTACATCTGAAAGGTCCCGTGTGGCTCAGTTGTTAAGATCGCGGCTCTAACAACACTAAGGTCATTGGGTTCAATAGCTGCAGGGATCACATACTGAAAAGGGATTCACTTAATTTACTGTAAGTCGCTTTGGATAAACAGCTACAGTTTAAGCTACACGCCCTGTAATATATTGTCGCTGTCTGATGGAACCTCTCAGGAAATGTTTTAAAACCACCGTATTTTCCCATTAACGAACGTACAATTACCAAACTTCAGAAGCTGTTTCCAATACCATCTCTTGGTCCTAGAGTACTCGGAAAGTATATTGAGTACATTGCTTTCAAAACATGTACAACAATAAACACATTTGAGTTACATTTTTCCTCAGACAGTGACTATACAGTATATTATATTATACAGTGCATTCGGAAAGTATTCAGACCCTTAGACTTTTTCCACATGTTGTTACATTATTTATTATTATTTAGTATTTTAAAACCGATCAAATAACAACAATACCTCATCAATCTACAAACAATAATCCATAATGACAAAGAAAAAAATGTTTTTTTAGAAATGTTTGCACACTTATTGAAAATAAAACAGAAATACCTTATTTACATAAATATTCAAATCCTTTGCTATGAGACTTGGAATTGAGCTCAGGTGTGTCCTGTTTCCATTGATCATCCTTGAGATGTTTCTACAACTTGAGTGAGGTGACCAAGAACCCGAACTCTGACAGAGTTCTGGAGTTCCTCTATGGAGATGGGAGAACCTTCCAGAAGGACAACCATCTCTGCAGCGCTCCACCAATCAGGCCTTTATGGTAGAGTGGCCAGACGGAAGCCACTCCTCAGTAAAAGGCACATGACAGCCCGCTTGGAGTTTGCCAAAAGGCATCTAAAGACTATCAGGCCATGAGAAAGAAGATTCTCTGGTCTGATGAAACCAAGATTGAGCTCTTTGGCCTGAATGCCAAAACAACCCTGAGCACACAGCCAAGACAAAGCAGGAGTGGCTTTGGGATAATTTTCTGAATGTCTTTGAGTGGCCCAGCCAGAGCCCAGACTTGAACCCGAACAAACATCTCTGGAGAGACCTGAAAATAGCTGTACAGCGACGCTCCCCATCCAACCTGACAGAGCTTGAGAGGATCTGCAGAGAAGAATGGGAGAAACTCCCCAAATACAGGTGTGTCAAGCTTGTAGCGTCATACCCAAGAAGACTTGAGACTGTAATCACTGCCAAAGTGGCTTCAACAAAGTACTGAGTAAAGGGTCTGATTACTTATGTAAATGTGATATTTCAGTTTTTTGGATTTTATATATTTGCAAAAAAAAATAAAAAATGCTTTTGCTTTGTCATTATGGGATATTGTGTGTAGATTGATGAGAAACAAAAACAATTGAATCAATTTTAGAATAAGGCTGTAACGTAACAAAATGTGGAAAAAGTCAAGGGGTCTGAATACTTTCAGAATGTACTGTATATAAAGAAAAAGAACCCCAGAACCACGGTTGAGTTTCCCCCTAGCTACTCTCTATACATCTCCTGTGGGAACATGTCCTTTACTGAAACGGGCCAAACCAGAGGTAGAATCCCCTCTCGTTTCCTCTCCACAAACTTAACTAGCAGCCTTACTCAACTCATTAGAAATCACATTCCTCCCTCTTTTTATACAACCGTCTTACTTGCAGACAGACAGAATGACAGGCAAACAAACAGACAGCTACACAGACAGAAGGACAGGCAAACAGGCCGACAGAATAACAGAATGGCAGACAGGCAGAATGACAGACAGACAGACAGACCTTAGAAGGGCAGCTGCCCTGTAAATTCTTCTTTACTCTGAACGTTGCAGCCACGCCTCGCGGTCCTCTTCTTCTCCTCCTTTTTCCCCCACGCTCCTTCTATCTCTCTCTCTTTCATTCTTTCAACATCTTTGCTGTGTTACTGAGGGGTACTGTTAGGCTGTGTCCACGGTACATCAAACAGGATTACACCCATGTGCCAACGTATCATGACTCAATAACGCATATCAGACTTTAAAGCGAAATATAAATATATGTACAAATTGTAATGTCATTTTTGCAACAGATCAGATCTAGGTCT
>NC_092157.1:23997781-24002781 GCF_045791955.1 Oncorhynchus clarkii lewisi
ACGCACCAGAGCCAAGATGAGAAAGAGAGAGATAGACGGAGAGAAACAGATAGAGAGAAACCAAGAGAGAGAGAGAGAGAGAGAGAGAGCAGATCATCTCCAAAGAGGGGAAATGAAATGGGGGTTTTTCGAGGCAGACATCACTTCAGAAGAGCAGATGAGTTGAACACTCAGTCAACCTTAACAGTTTAGATTCCTTCAGTAGAAGATAGCACACCACGACCTCCAGAGTAGCTGCTAACTTCAGTAGAAGTGTAGCGAGTGTCTGACTTCTCTAATTCACTCATCCACTTCTGCTCAAGAGATGAACTGGGGATAAAGCCTGATGCTCAAGTGCAATGTTGAGAAGGAAAAATAAGTTTAAATTCAAAGTGCCACACTTTCCCGTATTTTAGGCGTGACTAAAGTGTAGAGGGTATGGAGATTGGCCAAGCCAGACTGAGGCTTCATCTCAAATGAAACCCTATTCCCTACATAGTGCACCACTTTTGACCAGAGCGCTTTGGGCCCTGATCAAAAGTAGTGCAGTAAATAGGGAATAGGGTGCCATAGTGGATACAGATTGCTGGTGCTCTTGTGACGCAGTGAGCTGTGTATAATCCTTAATTAGAAAGTAAATTCCAGGGACAGGAAATCAGGAAATCCTCTAGTTCTTCTCTCAACACCTGGCTACAGCAGTCCAAGCAGCAGTAGAGGACTCAGCTGCATCTCTGGCTGCCTCCCAAATAGCACCATATTGCCTTTATAGTGCACTACTTTTGACCAGGGCCCATGGGGCATAGAGTGACATTTGGGAAGCACGCTCTCTCTCAAAGCCCCTTTTAACACTCCACTTTCTAAGTAGTACGACTTAGTGCATAATGATGAGAGGTAATGGTATGTGTGTTGCTGTATGCTATGGTACGTTATAATATGGTACAACATGGAATGTGTGTGTTATGATATGCTGTTATGATATACTATGCACCATATGTGTGGCCTAACCCCTACCGTCCTCTATCCTCTCCCCCTGCCACAGCATAAAGAACGTCACACCCAAGGTGGGCGCAGAGGAAACCCATGACGCCATCCGGCGGGCGTTCGATGTGTGGCAGAACGTGACTCCGCTCCGCTTCGAAGCCGTCCCCTACAGCGACCTGGAGCGTACCAAGAAGGACGTGGACATCACCATCATCTTTGCCTCAGGTTTCCACGGCGACAGTTCGCCCTTTGACGGAGAGGGAGGCTTCCTGGCCCACGCCTACTTCCCGGGCCCCGGAATCGGAGGGGACACCCACTTTGACTCAGACGAACCCTGGACCCTGGGCAACCCAAACCACGACGGTAAGATGGGTAATGATAACCTTTAACATTAATATGGAAACAGACATTGATGCTTACATAACAGTGATGTAGTCAACTAATATATGATTATCACACTGCTCTGGACCAGTTGAGTGTTTAAAACCTATCAAACGCTATCAACTGTCACAGTATTTTTGAGTTGATATGTAAGTTGGGTTTACAATTTATGCCTGGACTTAATGTGTTGTGTTCCTCTGGTCTGGGCTTGGCTGTGCCTCTCTCTGTATAAACCCAACCTGAGTAGGCGAGGAGGGGAAGTTATGGTGAGTCACAGGGTCCGCCGGCAGGCCGGTCGATGCGCTCCGTTTAAGCTCCCTATCTGACCTTTGACCTCCTGCATGCAGTCTGCAGCACTGTCTGAGTACATCCCATCTAGGATAAAACAACCAGGGTCATCATCGACCGAGAGAGAGGGGAAGAGAGAGAGGAAGAGGTAGAGAGAGTGATGGGGTGAGAGATGAGAAAGATAGGGAAAGGCGGGAGGGACAGAGAGAGAGAGAGAGAGAATGGTTGAGGGGTAGGAAAAGAGAGAGAAACATGGAAAAAGATGGAGATATGCGTGATAAAAAAAAATGAAGTACAGAAGGACATGACAGAGAGGCGTGGGAGAGATGAGAGGGAGTTAGAGTGTCTGACTGTGAAGAGAAAGAAAAGATGAGAGAGAGGGACGAGAGAGAGGGACGGGAGAGAGTGGGATACCCAAAAGGAGGAACAAGCAGCTGGAGAGGTAGATGAGGAGAAGAGGAGGATGAGAGGAGAGATGTAAAGTCAGGGAGAGGAGAAGAGTTCAGACGAGAGGTACTGGAGAGTTCCAGATTGTGAAGTAGGAAGAAAAGCAGATAGCTGATGGTTCAGGGTTAATGCGGCATGTCCAGTGGAGGGGTAGGAGAGGGGAGAAATAGTCTGGGTATAGATGTAAGCTATTAAAGGACACATCTAAAGTGAGTCCTATGGGACACGCGCACGGACACACACACACACACACACACACACACACACACACACACACACATGCTAATGAGATGGAGAAGCAGCTGTCAGAGAAGCTAGTGATTCAGTGCCCCTCTCTCTGCTCAATGTAATATTGATGCGGCTTCTTTTTTCCAACACTGCCCACACATCAATGAAAACATTCAATTAAATGATATATTCACGAGCAGTAACGCATCCCACTGAATAAAAACATGTGTTGCTTAAAGTAATCATGAAGACAGGCTAAGGTCTGGGTATCTTTATCAATACAATATCCTCCGTGTGTGTTATTTCTGTGTGTGTGTGTGTGTGTGTGTGTGTGCGTGCGTGCGTGCGTGCATGCTTGTGTGTTATATTTTAGTGTGTGTATGCGTGTGCGCGCGCACAGGTTTGTGTATGTGGGTGTGGGTGCGCGTTGGTGTGTGTGTGTGTGTGTATGCATGTTGATGGGAATGGCATGGAGTATCTACCGTGTCGAACTTTGTTACTTAGAGTTATGACACTTACCTAATAATAATAATAACATAAAGCTTTCTCTATAGCATTAATTAACCATAGGACCACCTTGGATTGGCATGAACAGAGTAATTCAGAACATGATCTTCAATTACAGTAGTCATTCACTGAGCTATGAGCTAGCTAGTGCTTTATAAAAGAGAAGAAAACATACTATATGTTGCCCTGATTTATTGATCCTATTCTAAATGATTTGACATCTCCATGATGCATGACACACTTGCAAATGTACGTGTTTTAATCATGGTAATGTGTACAGTAGGTAGTAACTTGGAATTAGAATGCTGTTATAGTTAAACTACTTGCAGTGCTGCGGGGAAGAAGGGTTGCCCTAAATTCACTGTTGGCATTTCCAGTCTGATTCAGCCTGAGATAGAGGAGGGTTTGAGACAGAGAGATGGATGGAGAGAGGGATAGATAGTGACAGAGAGAGAGAGAAAGAGAAAGAGAGAGAAAGAAAGAGAGAGAGAAAGAAAGAGAGAGAGAAAGAAAGAAAGAGACAGAAAGAAAGAGAGAGAAAGAGAGAGAGACTAGTCTGTGGCGACCTAAATGCCAGAACTGGACAATAATCTGACACCCTCAGCACACATGGGGACAAACACCTACCTGGAGGTGACAGCATTCCCTCCCCCATATGCCCCCCCAGACACAACTACGACAACATAACCAACAAAAACGGGTCACTACTCCTGCAGCTCTGTCGCACGCTGGGTATGTACATAGTCAATGGTAGGCTTCGAGGGGCCTCCTACAGTAGGATTCCTACGGTAGTTGCACTTATAGCTCATCACTTGGCAGTAGTACTCTAGACTACTTTATCACTGACCTCAACCCAGAGTCTCTCGGAGCATTCACAGTCAGCCCACTGACACCCCTATCAGATCACAGCAAAATCACAGTCTACTTGAAGAGAGCAATACTCAATCATGAGGCATCAAAGCCAATGGAACTTAATAATATTAGGAAATGCTATAGATGGGAGGAAAGTAGTGTGGAAACCTACCAAAAAAACTATTAGGCAACAACAAATTAAATCAGCTCAATGTAATTGTAGAATCCATAGAATGTACCCACTTCTTGGAAATTTGGAACACACTAAACAAACAACAACACAAAGAGTTATTATCCAAAACAGAGATATATGGATAAACCACTTCTCCAATCTTTTTGGCCCTATAATAAAGAACAAACACCAAAAACATATACATGATAAAATACAAATCTTAGAATCAACTATTGAAGACTACCTGAACACACTGGATTAGACCAAACCAAATCATGAGAAAACTCAAATATAATTACTTGACACATTGGAAAGAATTAACAAAAAAACTGAGCAAACTAGAATGCTATTTGGCCCCAAACAGAGAGTACACAGTGGCAAAATATCTGACCATTGTGACTGACCCAAAATTAAGGAAAGCTTTGACTATGTACAGACTGAGTGAACATAGCCTTGCTATTGAGAGAGGCCGCCGCAGGCAGACCTGGCTCTCAAGAGAAGACAGGCTATGTGCACACTGCCCACAATGGAACCTGAGCTGCACTTCCTAACCTCCTACCAAATATATAACCATATTAAAGACACATACAGTATATCCCTCAGATTACACAGACCCACAAAGAATTAGAAAACAAATCAAATGTTGATAAACTCCCAAATCTATTGTGTGAAATACCACCGTGTGCATCACAGCAGCAAGATGTGTGACCTGTTGCCGCAAGAAAAAGGGCAACCAGTGAAGAACAAACACCATTGTAAATACAACCCATATTTATGTTTATTTATTTCCCCTTTTGTACTTTAACTATTCGCACATCGTTACAACACTGCATATAGCCATAATATGACATTTGAAATGTCTCTAAGTCTCTATAACTAATGTAATGGTTACTGTTCATTTTTGGGGGGTTATTTCACTTTAGTTTATTATCAATTTGACTTGTTTTGGTAATGTAAACATATGTTTCCCGTGCCAATAAAGCCCTGTGAGTTGAATTGAATTGAGAACCTGGGGTGAATAACTCACTCACCCTTAGCTGCAGCAGGAGGTTACCAGGCTATTGTTTCCTAGGGACCAGTTGTACTCTATCATAGTGTGACCTGTATCCTACCCTCACACTAGTACACCAGTCCTGTTTTTCCCTCCAAACACTCCATCGCCACG
>NC_092157.1:24010281-24015281 GCF_045791955.1 Oncorhynchus clarkii lewisi
TAATATCGTTCAAACACCCCTCTCTGTCGCTGTTTCTGTCTCGCCCCTCGCTCTCGTTCTCCCTCTCACTCCCTCGCTTGCCCTTTCACAAACCCATGATAAATTGAATGAGTAGAGAAATACAGAGCTACTGAAACAGCATTCATGGCAAAAGCAATGATAATCTTTTATTTTGTTAAGTTAGGAGCAGAAAGAGAGAGAGAGAGTACAGTACAGTAGAGTACTGTACGTAAAGAGGTAGAGCAGAGAAAGGTACAGTAAACCACAGTCAGATCCATATGAATTTGTTTCTTGTCGAAGCAAAAGTTTATTCTGGTGAAATACTGTCGTCCCTCTCACTGTATGGGGGATAGGAGGTCGGAGTTACAACCCCCGATAGAGGCCAGCACTGCCATGCAGAGCAATAAAACTCCTGTGTGTCGAGAGCCCTAGATCTAGTGGAAAAAACGAAGGACTCAGAGTCAGTCTGGTGAGTAAGAAACACAGTCAGACTGAGTCACGTGCGTCCCCGGGAGCAGCCCTGCACTGTGGCATGTGCAGCTAGCCACGTCACCAATCAATTATGAAGAAAGGGCAGATCCAGTAGAGCTCCAGGTTCCTAATCACAGCTCCTGTTTATTTTGCTGCTGCTGTGAGAGAGAGAGAGGGAGAGAGAGAGAGAGAGAGAAAGAGAGAGGGAGAGAGGGAGGGAGAGAGAGAGAGACAGAGAGAGAGACAGAGAGAGAGACAGAGAGAGAGAGATCTGTTTATTTACTTTCCCTTTCAACTACTTGCACATTGTTACAACACTGTACAAAGCCAATAATATAACCTTTGAAATTCTTTTACATTTTTGTGAGTGTAATGTTCACTAATGCTTCTCTTGTTTATTTCCCTTTTGTTTATTGTCTATTCCATTTGCTTTGGCAATGTAAACATGTGTTTCCCATGTCAATAAAGCCCTTTGAATTCAATTCAATTGAGAGAGAGAGAAAGAGAGGGAGGGAGAGAGAGAGAGAGAGAGAGAGAGAGAGGGGGCAGAGAGAGAGAGAGAGTGGGCAGAGAGAGAGAGAGAGAGAGAGAGAGAGGGGCAGAGAGAGAGAATAGAAAATGAGATGGTGATCATAAATCTCCTGTGTCTTCCCCACCCTCCCTTCCTCCCGCCCTCCCTCCCTCCCTATCTCTTCTCTCTGTGCGAGAGGGTTAGCTTCCTCTCTGACTCATTTATAACAGTATGACCTCCAGTGTCTGTTTAGTAGGAGAGGACTGTAGTGGCAGAGAGAGGAGAGGAGAGGAGAGGGGAGGCAAGGCGAGAAGCAAGGGGGAAAGAGGGAAGGAGAGGAGAGGAGAGGAGAGGAGAGGAGAGGAGAGGTGAGGAGAGGAGAGGAGAGGAGAGGAGAAAGGGGGAGATAGGGAAGGAGAGGAGTGGAGAGGAGAAAGGGGGAGAGTGGGAAGGAGAGGAGTGGCGAGGAGAAAGGGGGAAAGAGGGAAGGAGGGGAGCGGAGAGGAGAAAGAGGGAAGGAGAGGAGTGGAGAGGAGAACGGGAGAGAGAGGGAAGCAGAGGAGCAGAGAGGAGAAAGGGGGAAAGAGGGAAGGAGAGGAGACGAGAAAGGGAGAAAGAGGGAAGGAGAGGAGGAAGGGGGAGAGAGGGAAGGAGAGGAGCGGAGAGGAGAAAGGGAGAGAGAGGGAAGCAGAGGAGCGGAGAGGAGGAAGGGGGAGAGAGGGAAGGAGAGGAGCTTAGAGGAGAAAGGGAGAGAGAGGGAAGCAGAGGAGCGGAGAGGAGGAAGGGGGAGAGAGGGAAGCAGAGGAGTGGAGAGGAGAAAGGGGGAGAGAGGGAAGCAGAGGAGCAGAGAGGGGAAAGGGGGAGAGAGGGAAGGAGAGGAGCGGAGAGGAGAAAGGGAGAGAGAGGGAAGCAGAGGAGCGGAGAGGAGAGGAGAAAGGGGGAGAGATGGTAGGAGAGGAGAGAGGAAAGGATGGGAGAGTGCTGAGATGAGAGGTGAGAAGGGGGATGAGATGAGAAAGGGGGAGAGATGAAAGATAAAAGGGAGACATGGGGAGGAGGGTAGATCTCCAGCAGGTTTTCACAATGCCACTGTCTGTTGGTCACGCGGGATGGAGATATAGAGAAGAAGATATACATACGGTAGTTGTTTTTAAACTGATATCTGAAGGACAGTGATCCTCCCTTCATCCGGTTCCATTGTTGGAGGACGAGATATGACTGTTGACAGGATATGATGTCACAGAGACTACAGGGGTCAAGGTGAGAGTCAAGGTAGAATGTGAATCTCTCTGCACTCTGTACCATTTACTGTACAGCAGGGCTCTTCAACTGGTAGCCCGCGGGCCAGATCTGGCCCTTTTATCAATTTAGGCTGGCCTCTTGATCAGTTCTGAAAATGAATTAATAAATCCGTATGAACCCAATGATTCTTGAAGAATATAACTTAGAAATGCCTCATGAGCTTAGTTCAACTGTCACACTACATGAGAATGTAGTGTTTTTCTCCAATGTTTGTAAACAAAGTAAATGCAAACAATAACTCTATAGTCTCGTAACGTGGTTAAAACTATCATGTTGATATCATGGATGGTCAGTCCTTGCTTCCCTAGTTCTGTCTATGAGAGTGGTTCCATTTCAACAGGTCCATCCTTCAGCTTTTTACCGAAACAGGGGCCTGGAGGCACTTTGTTATTGTTTAAACTGCTGATTGCCTCTTTAAATAAATGTGGACACATTTGTTTGCTAAAATAGAGAATCAAATGCTCCATGTTATCACTATCTGTGAGTTAGGGCAGTAAAGAGAAAACACCTCATTTTCAGACGGTTTTAAAATGACCTAGTTACTTTCAGCAACATCTAAGTGACATCTGTTTTTGATGCAGTTCATCGGAGGAGTAATCACATGCTGTCCAATAGATACGCTTTGTTAAAGAAGCTTGCAAATTGACACATATCATTTTCCTCATTGAGCAAAACCTGATATATCGCTGCAAGCAGCAATGAAACATGCTGACTTATGAGCAGGCTGAAAGAGACAGTAGCATGGACTCAATATACTCTTTAAGTTGGTCAAGTGAAGAGCAGTGAAGTTATTACGGCTTTTTTTAATTCGTTTTTTTAAACGCCCATCACAGCGCCACCTATGGGTGTTGTTGTACTCTGATTTTGCCAATGTATATTTTTTTATACATTTTTTTTTACAGTTTACAGTTGCCAATCGGGCATTGAGATGTTGTGACAAAGGCGGAAGAATAATGCGACAGAAAGAAGAATTCCGTCAAAAACAACTTCGCTGCCAGCACCCCTAATAAAATCTACCAATGGAGATGTGTTCCAAAAGTTCTATCACTTGATGAGAAATGTGTCTTCTCCAAAAAAGTGTGTTTTTCATGGCCCTAAGCTCCCATATATATATATATATATATAGTGAAGCTAGCTCTTCTGCTCAAAAGAGTGTGTGTAAAAAAAACAGGAAGTAACCACTGAACAATACTGGAACCGCTTGAAAACAAAAGTATTATGGTAGATGTAAGCAGGAACAGGAAGACCAAAATTGGGCATGCATTTTGTAGGAAGAGGTAGTCCATATATGGGCGTGATCAAATAATCTCTGGTTGCTACTCAATTCGATCGGACGTGCTTTAGCCAAAATCCGCATGGCGGTGGTTTTGGTGGTGTCGAATATGGAACTGCGTTAGAGCTGTCAAATCCACAAGTGACTCCCTGCATTACACTTAAAGCGGACATTGGCTGCACATTAACAGAAATCCCATGCAGCCTTGTTTACGAGTTCTAACACTGGAGTGAGAGATGTGATCTACACCTCTATTAGGATGATAGAAACCCTCATTATTTAATTGAATAATTTTTCTATTTGAGCGGCATTCTTTCTGTATAGCCTCCACTTTCTCGTTCTGACTCATTAACAGAGTGGGACGGGTGTGGGACGGGTGGGGGACGGGTGTGGGACGGGTGGGGGATGGGTGTAGGACGGGTGTGGCTTTGTGACAATGATCAAGAGCAGCTGCTCACTGATTAAACAGCTTCAATAAAGTTCCACCTCCGACACGGCCAAAACATCTGCTATGCGGGTGTCTGCTATTGTTGGTTAACGCTGGATTTGATTGAATCCAGGCCTACGTTGATTCCCAACTTTCACCTTAGCAACAGTGCTAAGAACGAGACAGCGCAAACAGCAAACGTCCCTGGAATCTGCCGGTAGATAGTGACAGGAGAGCAAACAACAGGGGATAAAAGACTGGAACTATTAAAATATCAACAGCTAGTGTGAGACTTTCTGTACAGAGACAAACAGAGACTTATTGAGAGATTATAGTGAGACATTTGAGAAATGATGCTGGTGGTGTGTGTGACTGTTGTCCTGGGACTCACTCCCAGGTGGCCCCTTCAACCTCTGCGGATCTCCTGAGTTCACTGGAGCAGCGCAGCCTCAATCAGACTCTGGGTAACTCTGTGGCTGAGAGTTCAAAGCGTCCTTCTTGGAAGTTAATCCCTGTTGGTAACCAGAACAATCCACTTGACATCACCCAGTTCCATGATCTAAGAGGAACACGCTTCAGGATACTCTCTAACTTGTCTCGCAAGCTTCACTGCTCGAACCCCTAATAACAATTAACGCCAAAAATAACAATGGGGTTTCTTGTAGCTTCTGTTACAATTGTTACAGGAAAAAGATGTAAAAGTTTCTAAATACCAGCATCATCGCATTTCTCGTTCCATGATGGGCATATGGACACATGGCAACGTCCACTGATTTGCTGCACCCTAAAATAAAATAAAGATTTGTTTCAAGGCGGTCTCAACTCTGTCCTCAGTTGGTCCACATGGGCCAGCTCAGGAGAACCACTTCCAATGATATCATCAGTCTCTCAGTGTCTCTCTCTCTCTCTCTCTCTCTCTCTCTCTCTCTCTCTCTCTCTCTCTCTCTCTCTCTCTCTCTCTCTCTGTTCACTTCTTTCTCTTTCTGTTCTGCTCTCTCTTTCTGTGTCTCTCTCTG